>NC_138905.1:27966904-28121646 GCF_965231255.1 Vanellus vanellus
CCCAAGATAAACTGTCCTCCCTCTGCTGAAGGAAAAAAAGAAAAAAAAGATACTGTTTGGGTCAAATTGAAACTGCTTGTTTTTCAACTAACTGAAATTTATTTTTTATACTACAGCTCTTTCACCACATTACATGAGATATGTGGACTGTGTAGCCCTCTGAAAGGAACAGAATTGGAGGCCTGTTGGTTCTCATTAGTAGAATCCAATTACTCTGGGCCCTGAACCTCACTGTGAGCATAGTATTGATAGACAAGAAGGAAACATAGTTGTGCTGAAGTGCCACTGAAGTCTGGTGCCAAATTTAAATGCCATTCATTTATTCTTATCAGAGAGGCTAAAAATTCTTCATGAACGAGGAGAAAACTACAGTCTGAAACAATTACATATTGTTGCTGTCAGATAGCTGGATGTTAGGATAAACATCCTGATTTAAAAAATGGGGGAAGTCTTTGCATTGTTAAACTTTGTCCTGGGTGTTTGAAAATGTAAGTCAGAGTGCAAAGCTGTAGGTTTACATTTGGAAAGGCCTTTGGCTAAACTTTGGGGAAAAAAAAAGTTTGGATTCTGACACAAGAGATGGGAATTTTAAGGGCAAAAATTTATTTATAGAGTATGTTATGCATAGTTGGTCTTTATATACAAATATTTATTTGCTATCTCTTTGTTTCCTAAGACCTTGTGCTAACATATTAGTTATGCTTGCATATATCAGATACAGTGCCCAGTTGTGTGTTTTTCACTTTTGCAATAGTAGTCTTTATCAAATGAAAAGATAAATTAAGTGACAATCAGAAGTGTCATATTTGTAGCAAACAAAAGTAGAAGTTAGATGACAAGGTCTGGGTTTTTCCAAAATTTATGTGCTGCCTTTATTCCTTTCCAGTATTTAACACTTGCGCATACCACTCTGTCATTAGAACTGCTCAGGTAGCAGCTGCTGCTTCTCCTGGGCTTCTTCCACTGTGTTCTCAAACAGAGGGATGAAACGCATCAAACCATCTTCTGTGAAGATAAGGGATCAAAACAGACCCTCTGTGTGGCAGTGCAGTCCCACTTCACCTGTTTCATTAGAGCAAGCAGGATGTTCTGTAGAAGGGCATCAGAACTGTCAGTGAGTTGAGATTATTATGAGAGTACTTCCTGTGTGATCAGCTCACCACAGGTGTTAAGAACTAAGGTTCACATTATTTGGCTTTCTCAGCACGTAAGAACCGGGATGATTTTAGGAAGCTTCTCTTTTGTCCACCAACAACTGGTATGTGTGTGATGCAAAGCAGAATATTTAACTTTCATGTAAGGTAGAGTTTGGTATTTATCCTTACTTTGTTGCGCTGTCAGGGCAGCCAGTAGGCTTTTTTTTTTATTTCATGTCATCTGGAGGTGATACACAGAAACTTGCTTTTTTTTTTTTTTTTTTTCCTAATTAATTTTCTAAGTGTGCATGGGATGTGGAAGAACTATTGAGAAATAAACTTATTTTTGAAATGCAGCCTAAGAAAGAAGATGGGTTTAGGAGTGGGCAGGTAGATGGTTCCTTTGCCATAGGATAGAGTACTGAGGAGAAAGTATTCAGTAGAGTAACTTCTGGTATTTTTGCTAAATCAAAATTGGGAACTGAATACTGATGGCTATAAAATCAGTTTTGTTGATGAGAATGTAGTTTATCAAAGCATAAGTGCTAACTGAAGAGTTTTGAAAGACAAACAAGAAGTAAGGTAATGGCTGGGTGAAACAAGAAAACATCTTAAGACTTGCTCTGTATAGTCTTTGTAGAGCTACTATAGCTCGAGTGCTTCACTTAAGTGAACGCTACCTTGACAAATTTGTCCTGCTTATCTTGTATCATTCACCTCTTTCTTGCTCCAAAACGTAAATTATATACTTTATCCTTTTGTAAGGCCTCAAAATATTTAAGCAGTCTTTTTTTTTTTTTAAGCCTCTTTTAACCTGCAGTACTTTCTTAAAGGTACAATGGTTTTATTAACGTTAAGCTGTGATTTTGTTTTAGGCAGAAGGAAAAGGTATGACCAACTGATAACTAAATTACTCCTGCTAGGATTACATGTTGTAGGTTGTTTAGTAAATACGGATTTTAGTGATGACATTGTCCAAATTATTGTTTACATAGAGTAAGAGAAACCTAATGGCTTTGCAGGTGAGGAGGGTGTTCTGAGTTGATGTTTCATGCTGAGAGCTCTTTGTTAGAAGAAGGTAGAAATACGCGAATGACTGAAACCTCCTTTATTTTGACATAAGCTCTTTGTCTCTTGTTCTGTATGGGATATGTGGAGGTTTGATTTTGTTTGTGTGGCTTTTTTTCCCTCACTCTTAAAATTTCTGACACAGGTGAGTCCTGGTCAATGACCAAGTGTTTCTACTATAAAATGGTTATGAATTTTGTGTATATTTAGAGAAAAGTCTTCAGAAAACTTTGATTTTTTTTTTTTCTTTTTTTAGGATCAGTACTATAAGAACTAGACCTTTGTCTGTCTTTTGGCATTGTGCGGATTAAAAGTTGACCTTGAAGCATGCTGTCATGTACTTGAATGCCTATACATGAAAGTATAATCACTGCTCAGGTCTGGTATTAAGTTGCCTACATATATTCACTTATGCTTAAATTCAGAGCAGTTTTGAGGAGTATCAAAAATGGTTTTATGATGAAAGTTTTTGTGTATTTTGCCCTCTTGAGAAGATGATCATGGAAGTGGGAAATTTTCATGGGCGTATTCCCCAGTTCACAAGGTGGGTCTCTTCAGGTTGTGTAGTCAAAATAAGGCAGTTGTGTAACACCTCGATTTTAGCAAGGTATTTATTGCTACTGATACAATGGTAAGTCTGTGCTGCTGCATAATAATGTCAAAGACCTTGACATTATCATTGTGTGATAGTTAACCATGCCAAATGGCAAACAATAGATTTCAGTAAAGGTAAGTAGCCTGAGAAAAGTTAATGCACTACAGTGCATTTTATGGCTAGGGCAAGAAAATCAGGGTATTTAATATTCATAGAATCATAGAGTGGTTTAGGTTGGAAGGGACTTTAAAGATCATCTAGTTCCAACTCCCCTGCCATGGCCAGGGACACCTTCCGCTAGACCAGGTTGCTCAAAGCCCCATCCAGCCTGGCCTTGAACACCTCCAGGGATGGAGCTTCCACAGCTTCTCTGTTCCAGAGAGACCTGTTCCAGTGTCTCACCACCCCCAGAGTGAAAAATTTCCTGTCCTGTCACTACATGCCCTTGTAAAAAGTCCCTCTCCAGCTTTCCTGTAGTCCCCCTTCAGATACTGGAAAGTTGCTATAAGGTCTTACCAGAGTCTCCCCTTCTCCAGGCTGAACAACCCCAACTCTCTTTGCCTGTCTTCTTAGGAGAGGTGCTCCAGCCCTCTGGTCATCTTTGTGGCCCTCCTCTGGACTTGCTACAACAGGTCCATGTCCTTCTTATGTTGGGGACTCCAGAGCTGGATGCAGTACTCCAGGTGGGGTCTCAACAGAGCGGAGTACAGGGGGAGAATCACCTCCCTTGACCTGCTGACCATGTTTCTTTTGATGCAGCCCAGGATATGGTTGGCTGCCTGGGCTGCAGCTGCACATTGCTGGCTTATGTTGAACTTTTCATCAACCAACACCCCCAAGTCATCCTCAGGGCTGCTCTCAATCCATTTACTGCCCAGCCTGTATTTGTGCATGGGATTGCCCTGTCCCATGTGCAGGACCTTGCACTTGGCCTGTTACTTCATGAGGTTGGCATGGGCCTACCTCTCCAGCCTGTCCAGGTCCCTCTAAATGGCATCCCTTCCCTGCAGCATGTCGACTGTTCCACACAGCTTGGTGTCATTGGCAGACTTGCTGAGGGTGCCCTTAGTCCCTCAGTATTGATTGAGTCAAGGTCTTTGATCCACTTCAGAATGGAAAATATGTATGATGTTATGTTCTATTATACTTCATGCCTTTCAGAGATTTTTTTTATTCTAGCATTATGAACTTAGGACAGAAAGACTTATTTTATTATGTTGGTCAAACATCAGGACAGAGAGACTAAATATAAAAAAGTCAGATGCAAAATTACATTTACCAAAGTACTGTGTTCATCTGGACTATGTCCAGACATCTCTTCCTTCCTCTTATCCAAGTTAGGGAGAAGTCAGAAGCATGGTAAATGTGTGAGTTCTGTGATTTTGAAGAGTGGCTTTTGAATGTAAGTATTGAGTCTTGTTCATCGTGTCTTTTGATAGGGGGAAGGAATCTAGATGCCAAACTAGATGATTGTACTTTTCCCAGCTCGTATTGACTGTACCATGGTACCGACAGGCTTACAATTGTTGATCACAGTTTCTGGGCAAAAGTGTAAAATACTTGGGAACAGTAGCAACATTGGGTGTTATTTTTACCAGAGGCATTCTGACAATGTACTGTGGTGTCTTGGAATGTCATCTGAGCAGCTTTTGTGTAAAATAGAAACAAAACCTGCACTGAAATCCATTAGCATTATATCATCAACATTCTATCACAAGTATATTAAACTTCCTGTCATTGCCACTAGCTTACCCTGATCATGGGTTATTTGCACAGAATTGGTTTGGGTTTTTTACATAATAGAGATTGCCCTTTCATTAGAAAGGTGGAGTAAGTTTCACATGTATGTGCTGAATTTCTTGACCGCAGACTTTACTCCCACTTTGAAAGTAAAGTTGAAAATCGGAGAAGTTTCTGGCTATGGCTAACTTTTGTTTTGCTACTTTACATCAAAGTGTGCATGTTTTTAGCTAAACCAGCTTGCTTGTAAAAATGTGGTGGAGTAAGGATGTAGGAGAACAGGGCAGGATAATTGGGAATGTCATAGCATAGAGTTCTGCCATCCACATTGTTAATTTTTATGCTAATCCCTTTTATAATCACATCCTTTGTATTTTTCTAGTCATACAAAGATAACTTTGTAGCTCTCTTATCTTCCTACTTCTGTGTGATGTAGAACTTAGACAGATGCCTTTTTTTTAATTTTAAAACAATCATGTAAACAGAGTTCAGAAGCAGAAGTGTACAAGAACTGACAATTTGAAATGAAGCCCAGAACTAGGGAACCTGAAAGCTTAAGCTGTCACCTTTTCCAGCCCAACCTTCTTATTAGGGCTGTATGTTCCATTCTCCTAAAAAGCTCTCCTTCAAGAAGGTAGAGGACTCTCCTACCTTGACTGTCACTTGAGTGTTTTGTTCAATGTGGGCAAATGTCATGTGGCAAATTGTGCCACAGAAAAGGACTTTGCAGGTGTTTGGACAAGAAGGTGATCTGCAAGCCAGATTGCTGAAATGCGAATGTCTGCATGGTTCCTCAAAATGACAAAAGGATTTTTCAGATCTTTTATCTGGATGGTTATCACTGTGCTTTCTGTGTACATTTTTAGATTGCAGTAAGATGTACATTTAATACATTTATTTTCTCTTCAATAGCAAGAAACAGTGGATATGTCATCTTAAAGCTTGCTGTTGTATTTACTGGAGTTCTTTGCAGGGTTAGGAAAACAAAATTTGTTTTCCCTAATGCTCTAGTCTCCCTCTTGTGGACCTACACGTGAATGGACCTTGCTTTCTGAGGTGGTGCCTATGCAGCATGTGTTCAAGACAGTAAACGGTAACCCCTCATATATAGTGGTGCGTAAATGCAATTGTAAATTTATGCAGCGCTATATACATTTCTATCCTGAAACAGCCTGCAGCCTTTGAAATTAAAACTCGAACATTAAAATGGAATGCTTTAAGTACTAATTGTGTATTCATGTAGGTGGACCTTTTAATCGTCGTTTTATCAGATTTCACTTAAAAATGGAGGATTTTTTTAGTGGCTTTAATGTTGTTGAGTTGTTGCCTTGATTTCAGATGCCACGTATGCAGTACTGTACAGCTGTAACCACTACATGATGTTCTTGGGAGAAAAGACTGTTCTGTAGCCTCTGGACATTTGTTCAGTATTTTTCCTTTGAAAAAGCAGAAAGTAATTGTGAGGTAATAGTGTGCAAATTTAAAAAAAAAAAAAAAAAAGAGAAAATGGTTGAGAGCAGAAGAAATGAAAATGAAAACAAGCATGAATGGACTGGGTTTGCAGTCAGATGTAAATACTTCGAAGGTAATAGCATGGAAAGTCTGTCAAAGGCTACCTGCTGCTGAATAGAAATAAGAGTGGGAGTGAGTGTTCACATTGGGATGGCAGGTCTGATTTCTGTTGCTACAAATTAGTAGGTTGTAATCATCTTCTGTTCATTCTTTAAAATACACATATCTATAGATATCTGTAGATATCTATAGATATCTGTATCTCACTGTCTCATCAGTTAGTTGTTAAGTTACAGTGGAAAATAGTAGAGTCTTTTTTTCTCTATTTTTGTACTAATCTTCGTAGGATCACAGGGTAATTCTGGTCAGAAGGGTCCTCATGAGATCTCTAGTCCAATTTCTTCCTTAAAGCCACCTCTGCTCTGACAATGGGCTAGGTTGCCATCTGGTCTTGAAACCTGCCAAAGATGGAGACTACAGAACTTCTGAGCAACCAGTTCCACTGATTGACTGTGCCCCATGGTATAAATGTCTCCTAAAGTTCAGTCAGAACTTCTGCTTTTGCAGTGTTGATGGACTAAATTGAATTAGTTATAGACTGATGTAAGTCTTTTCATGCCATTAACAAGTTCCTTTCTCTTACTGGCTCTGTGTCTTGAAGGCCTGGTTGCCTTTCATTTTGCTTATCTCCAAGTAATTGACTTTTTTCCCCCCTATCATAAGGCTTTTTCAGATTTGTAATATGACTGGATTTTTTTCATTGCACTTTTGACTGTGTTTGCATAAGACAAAATATTATCCTTTTGTGAATGAGCAATAACGAGGAAACATGAGCAAAGCCTTAGTTCTAGCAATACGCTGGAAGGAGGCAGAAAGTCTGTATTTTAAGATAGCTGCGTTGGTATACGTATGCTTTTCAGGGTCCCTCTAGTGGTCAATATTGAACTGAATAATAAGAAACAACACTCGAATGGGCGATCCTCCCCTCAAGTATATCCTAACATAATAGAATAATATTCTGACAGCAGATTTTAGTCATAGAGCTGCACATTAAAAGCAATACATGATAGTTTTTCAGGAAAAAAATACTGCATTTTAAGATAGAATAATTTTTAATTGAAAATCACCGGTAAAATACTTTAACTTAAATATGATTACTTCATTGCAACCAGAAACTCTACATCTTTGACCTCCAATACTGCATTTTTTTTTAATTCTGCAATCTTATTCCACCAAAGAATAAGTGTCCTGCATCTGGAAAGATACTTTTCTAACAGAAGCTTTTGAGCAATTTTTTTTTCTCTCAAAAAATTCAGAGCAATTCACAATGGCTTTGTCTTTTCAGTGTCTCGGTAGAAGCATAACATCAATAGAATGTTGTCATAATGGTTTGGGGATATAAAAAAAAAGAAGCAGAATAATGGGAAAGGTGGTGTCTGTAAGTACTCACTTCTTCAGCAATTGTAAGCAATCGTAATATATGTAGGAGAGAAAGCGTCCACACATACACTTCTGGGAACAGAAAACGAAAATGGGATAAAGAACAGAAATATTTTGATGTGCATTTAATTTTAGTATTTGAAAAGTTCAGATTTTCGGTATGGTATTTGGATGTAATTCTGTGAACCCTCCTCTCAGGCATGCTCAGGGCAGGGGGCGTGGGGATGGGTTCGAATGTTGAAAATATGTGTGTACCCTATGCGATTGAAATACGCCTGGGCACGCCAGCCAGAGTTGTGTGACCTGTGATTCTATTGCTTACATTGTTTTTACCAGAGAGGGTTTTGCAAAGTATGTACATAGTTGTTGCTGTTAGTCTTTTTCCTCTTAAATACTCAGTTGTGATTTGCAACTTGCCCTCCACAAAACTGCATATTTCTTTTCAGAACTTTGGATTTAAATTAAACTGTATGTAGAATTTGTCACTTTAACTGTGTCTTCTAAAAATAATTTTTGGACTAAAAAATTAAAGTCTCTGTGACTTTTTTTTTTTTTTAATTGAGGGGGAAAAAATGGGTGATTTAATCTAGAGTTATGCCCATTCCCTTCTCATGAAGCTGGTCCGTGTGCTAAATGAGAGGCCTGCCACTGGGTCTGTAGTAGCAGCAGGGGGGATGGTCTTTAAAAACTGGTTTTGTGTAATTCGGAGCCAAAACAGAGATGGTTTAGTCACCAAGCTAAAACACCAAGTGTTTCATAACTGGCATGTGTTAAGGTTATTTGTGTTTTAATGCACTACTTGAGTTTGGAGGTGATAAAAGATTGATTTTTATTTTTTTTTAACTTTTTCTCCCGGAAGTATTATAAGTCTTTATTCTAAACTCCCTGGAATAGACTTGTTCAGTTTCCTCTGAGTTTCCTTTTTGTGAAGGACAACAATTGACTACTTGAATTCATTTAAATCACGAAATATGCCAACTCTTAAAATATTTAAAAATAGCTAACTGGACATAAATGAGTTGCTGAACCTGTACGTTCTGTTAAGTTGACCCTTGCGCTGAAGCATGAATGTGGTATCTTGGGCTTTCATCCTCTGCTTAGTTCTTCTATAAAACAAAGAATCTTTACAGAATTGAGGTGTTCTACTTGATAATGCAGTTAGATTTTGATATCGTGAAATAATTTTTTTCACCCGTCCCCTTTTTGTTCAGGAGAAAAATGACTCCACTGATGTATGCAGCAAGGAAAGGCTATCCTCAGGTTGTTGCTCTTCTTGTTGCTCATGGTTCACACATAAACGCCCAAGATGAAAATGGATATTCAGTAAGTGATTTACTTCTCTGTATTGTAATTAATGATAAAAACTTTTAAAAGCAAGAACCCACAAACTTGTTTCTAAGTACAGCTTCCTCAGAAATACTCATTGGTATATTCTTCTGCTTTACCACCACTTTGAGATTGTTTTGCATTACTTGTCTTTGTCTCCAGATTCTGCCATGTAAGAACTTGTGCAGGTTGCATTATTGATTGAACCTCTGTGCTTTTTTGTTCCATATGTAAACTTGATAAAACGAAATTGCTCTTTGCAGGCATTAATATGGGCAGCACAGCATGGACATAAAAGTGTAATTTTTAAGTTGCTTGAGCTGGGAGCTGACAAAAATCTACAGACTAAGGATGAGAAAACAGCAGCAGAGCTAGCAAAACTCAATAAACATTCAGAGGTATTTAATTTCATTTCTCTTTGAAATGCAAATTCTGTGTTTTACAATTAATGAACAGATTTTTGAGGTATCTTCTGTAAAAGTATTAACTAAATTATAGCATTTAGTTGAGTACTTGTGCTATTACATCGATACAGACGATTTTCTATTGTATCCCAACTTTTCACAGGGCTTTAAGTGCTATAATGTTTTGGGAATGGTTTCTTTTTTTTTTTTTTTTTTTGTTTCAGAATCCTTGACTTCAGATATTGAATACAGAACAAGGGATTATTCATGTTAGTAATGTTGATACAAGAAGTAGAAAAATAATGTTTTGATGTTTTCCTGTCTGCCAAAGCATGTGAGAGAATGCAGACATCAAACTAATTTGCAGCGTATAGCTTCTGACTGAATTTGCAAGTGAAAAGACTAAAGCTAAAAAGCTGAGGGGGTGGTACTGGCCATCTTCAAAATCCATTCTTGGGAGGGAAGAAGGTGTAAAAATGTTTTTAAAAAAAAAAAAAAAAGAGAGATATGCTGAAGTCAACATATATTCTCCTAAAATAAATACTGTTTACTGCTGTTACCAAATGATGCACGGTGGATCAATCAGACCAGATTTCTGTGTATTTTGCTTTGAGTTGCTCGTACCAATGGTGTGCCTTTTTGCAGTGGCTCTTCAAAAATTTATATGAGTTGCGATTCACTTTACAGCTTCTTTTTCTTTCTTTTTTGGCTAGGCGGCAGCAAAAATGATAACTATGCACAAAGCTGTCAGTGTAGGCTAGCAAGATCAGTGTCTGAGGCTTAGTGATCTGTTAGCTCAGGTTACTGAAAAGGGCTACAAATGCTTTCTGCCTTTGATAAATTACTTGTTCAGCAGGCTACGGCCATATAATCTTATAACATGACTTTGTCTGACATGGAGGGAATGCAGGCTCCTCACACTTGAGAGGTGGGTCTTGCCTTTTGACCTGTGAAGCGCTAACTTTCACACAGTTACTGCAAAGTCTTCGGATGGTATTGAGATACTCAGTGGTCATGAGCTGCTTCCAGCCTGGGGATCTGCTCTTCAGGCTGTTGATAGCCCCTTGGGTTGTCATATAGACTATGTCTGCAGAAACCGTATCTGGGAGAGGAGATATTCTTACATACTGTTCTCGTTTTGGCTGGGATAGAGTTCATTTTCTTCCCAACAGCCTGCATGGTGCTGTGTTTTAGACTTGTGACCAAAACAGTGTTGGTAACACCACCAGTATTGCTGAACAGTGCTTGTGCAGCATCAAGGCCTTTTCTGTTTCTCACTCTTCTCCCCACCCCCCAGCAAGTAGGCTGGGGGAGAGCAAGAGTTTGGGAGCGGGCACAGCCAGGACAGCTGACCCCAACTGACCCAAAGGATACTCTGTACCATATAACATCGTACTCAGCAATAAAATTGTTGGGGGACTTTTTCCAAAGTAGCCATTGCTTGGAGACTGGATGGGTCTATTGGTGGGAGGTCATGAGTGATTACCTTTGCATCACTTAGGTTTTGGGAGTTTTTATCCCTTTGTTTATTGAACTGTGTGTATCTCAACCTGTGATTTTTTTTTTTCTCGCTTTTACCCTTTAGATTATCCCCCATCCTGCAGGGGAAGGGTGAGTGAGTGACTGGGTAGGGGCTTATTTGTCAGCCAGGATCAATGCACCACTCATACATATATGTGTATGTGTATATAAAACTAGCTATTCACCTGAATTTCAGGGAAGTGGTTTCACCACTCCTTTAGGTTTATTGAGGTTCTACTTGTTTTGCTGGATTTCCTCGTAACTATCTCAAAACTCATACAGGGGCAATTCAGTTTCTGGAATCCATCACTGATGCATAGTGATGTCTGGCAGAAGGCTTGCTTCTTTAATCAGTTCAAAGAATCCCTGTCTGTCAGATATAGTTAACTTAGATTGGCAGTTGTAAATTGCTAAATGTTGGGTCCACATATGCACTGGAAATGGAGATGTTAAAATAGTCATATACCTCATGCTCTTTAGACAACTTATTCCCTTGTGTATGTAGAACTCTTGTCTACAAACCACAAAAATTAGTATGTTGGTGTATTGCTGCTTCTGTGGTGACATGCTAACTTTTTTAGACTACCTTATATATACTGTTTTGCTCTGCATCAGTTCATTGTTGTGCTGGAATTTGGTTAATCAGAAATGCTCTTGATAAACTCTGTGGGCTTGGTCTTAACTCCTACTTGTAGTTGTAAGCTTTAGAGAAGAAGTGGCAGATTTTTCATGTTCCCTGTAAGAAGTAATTTATGGTAGAACTCTTTGTAGTCTTACTCCTGTGTATTTCTTTATGCATTTTGATTCATTTTGGCTCTTCCAGATTTATAGTTTACTCTCTTTGGCTGCAAATCACTTGCAAGGGAAATACCATGAAACGATTAAGCAAGAGGCTATCTACAAATTTCTGACAGCTGTCCCTGACCACAGAGTTGGGTAAATACAGTCATAGTGTAATTTTAGCTTATAAACATTCCTAAGAGATTGTATTTGTTCATATCAATGATTAAGTCATACTGATATATATTGTGTATTTTTTGGAGTGCTACCAAGAGTCCACAGTAAGTATATTAATGTACTATTAATTTTTCAAGATTGCAAAGTTTCTTTGCATTATAAACAAAGAGCATGCTCTAGATCTTCCCTTCCTCTCACTTGGTGTGAAGTATAATAGAGCCAGGGTCCAATGTCACTTCAGTTCATTTCAGCTCTGTTAAATTTGTATGCTCCCCTGTTGGATACCAATTGTTGTGTGGTTGTCTTCATTTGATGTTCAATTTTTGATGCTTTCACTGAATGCCTGTTTTCAGCTTTGTGCCACCAGCAAGAGCTATGTCCTTTCCTTTTTTTTCTGCATATATGAGAGTCAAAATTAATTATGAACACCAGTCAAGCTCTAAACTGTAGGACATGCATAGCATAGCATGCATGCATATGCATAGCATATGTATTTGCATAGCATGCCCCTGACCCTGAAGCTTGCAGGTGTCCCATGACTGAAATCAGCCTCTGCTTCAGCAACTTCGAAGATCTCTGATATGGTTTTGTCCCAGAATGGATTGGCTAGGAAGTCCTCAATAAACCATTCACTTGCCTGCTTGAGCTGCACGGTCTTGAAAAGACAACTTCCAGTGCCCATAATCTGTCCTGGTTGGTCGGATTGATTCTTTATGTCTCTGCTCAGCCAGGTCAGGCTGAATTTGAAATTCCCTAGTTTTGTATCATCAGGCTGATGGCAGTTCACTAGGTAGCAGTTCACGTTGCGGTAGTCTTAGTCTCAGACAGAGTACCTCAGTTTGGACAAAGCCACACGAGGTTCTGTTGCTAGCTAGATGAATGTGTATGTCAATCAGATTTTTATTCTCTAGTGCATCAACCACAGTGATCTTAGAGGTATTTCTTGGAGCAGAGGGATGAAGGCTTTGCATGGTAAAACCAATTATCTGTGCTGTCCTCTTTGTTCTCGCATGTTACTACTCATGGATTCCTGAAGGCATTGTTCTGGGTATGTCTCCCCATCTATGAATTAGGTCTCCTGTGAGATCTGTCTGTTCCTCAGGGATCATCTTTTGAGTCCCTGTACAGTTGCCATGAAGGTGACATTCTTTTAAATATACTGGTCTTCTAGTACTCTTTCACAAAGGCTCGTAGTCTTAGAGTCTGTACTTAATGACCTCAGTGTTAGAACAGATCTCTCTCTTTTTTTAATAGGTTTAGGTTATTTAGGAAGTTTCCCAGGCTTTTTCTGGTGTAAGGAAATAAACACCATGTAGCAGTTATCCAAATGGATTTAGTGCTGTTGAAACCTGAGGGTGGCTAGAGGACATTCTACCAGTGTTTGGGTAATCTTGATAAGCTTTTAAAATGTGGCACTGAAATCCTGAAGCCGACCTAAAATACTTTGTGGCAGCCAGATGACTATCTAGGCAAATGTAATTCTGTATTAGGCAATTCTTGGGCTTCCAGAATTTCACAATGTTTCAGTGTTCTTTTTCTAAACTCTACAGGTTTTTTCTGCCTCAGATGAGAAACTGATTTGTTTGAATGAATAAGCTGTCAAGCTCAAGGATTTTTATGTTAATTATATTAACTATAGCTAGTTCTGAAGTTTCATAACTTTGAGCATTTCTGGTAATACTAGAACTCTTGGTTTCAGGAAGCAGTCCACTGGAATATCGCAGATGTCTGGCTGTTAAATGCCTGTTCTTACAAATATAGCTTATCTGTTTCTGCACACACATACCCACCCCCTAGTGAGTTGGTTTTTTTCATCTAGTGATAGTCAAGAGGTACACTGATACCTGTGTTTACTCCATCATAGTTCCTTGAGCTGAATGCCACTTGCCTGCATAATTTTCATCATAGGCATTGCCAGTTGTCTTCCCAAGTATTTGTTCTTTCAATTGCTCCTAATGCATCATCGGGTACTGGATATCATTTGTGCCCCACCATGCATTGGGAAGAAATGTCCTTTCCTTGCACCTTTAGCAGAATCAAAAGTCTTGAGTTATACAAGAACTCCCAAAACCTTTGAAAATCGGGCACT
Organism: Vanellus vanellus; assembly: GCF_965231255.1. Lineage (NCBI taxonomy): Eukaryota > Metazoa > Chordata > Aves > Charadriiformes > Charadriidae > Vanellus > Vanellus vanellus. The sequence continues at coordinate 27,980,693 of NC_138905.1, forward strand.
TTGAAAGCCTAAATAGCAACACTTCATCATTGCAGGTTATTCACGGTCTCCCTGTGCCAGTTGAAGGGCATTGGCTGTACATACAATGTTTGGATGTATATGTGAATTGCTTACTTCAAAGATTGGTTGTTGCTGTCTGTGTGATGAAGGGGGAGGAATTGGGCAGAGGATAACAAAGTCTACGCAACTCCATGATAGGGATGATGGCATTAAACTCTATTAAAATTATTTTAAACCTGGTTTATATTTTGCCTGCTGACAGAAGGCGTGCTCACAGAATTATCGATGTGTTAGCACGGAAGTTGCATGAACTCCTTCATATGTGATTTAGGGTGTCCATCCTCGTAAAGGGATAAGTATACTTAAATACCAGAAATCCTGGAATGCAAGATTCTCAGTGTGCAAACCTGAAACATTTTCTTATGTATTCAGAATAATTTTCAGAGAGGTTTATTTTTGGGGGGTGGGTTGGTTGGTTTGTTGGGGGATGGGGCTTTTGCTTTTGCTTTTTTTACACCAATTTTAATAGGAACTCTTTAAGTCTTTGTGGGAAGGAGTCAAATCTTTATTTCAGGGCCTACAACAACGTGGAGCAAACTGTCTCTTAACTCAGGGTTTTGCCAGAAGAATTGCAGTAGTCCTTTCTGTATTTCATATGAGTTGCTTATTGTTTTAATTCTGTTCATTACAGTTGTTCATCTTGATTGTTGAAAGCTGTTTAGATTTCCCCCCCCCCTATAATTTTATATCATATGGTAGGGTGGGGAATCAAAATTTATATATTACCTTTGTTTATAAATATTAGAGTCTGAACCTGCAGTGGGTTATACTACTTCCTCAGTCTACCTTCTGAACAGTACTCTTCTGACAACAAATTTCTTATTGGACTAATTTCCACTATTTTTTATTATAGATATTCCTGTTTTCTTGAAAACCTTTTTTGGTTTAAGGTGAGGTGGAAGGGTAACAGCTGTGGGCTGAATCCAATTTATATGAATGTTATCTGATAAGAGTACATAGTTATCTTGCTTAACCCCACTTCCAAATTTTTCAGGCACTTGCAACCCAACTTTAAGGTTCAGTTGGAACATTTTGCTACTTAAAATGACATTTCTTTATGAAAGTCATTCCCTTTAAGGTCAATTCAACTCATTAGACAGAAAAGCCATTTATAAAATTTTGAGAGATTAAATTGTACCCCATGATGCTTATGAGATACTGCTGTAGGTCTGTACAGCTGTAAGTTGTTCCCCAGTGCTTCGTCTGGGGAGCTTTTCTATAGTATTTTGTTCTGGGTCTTTTTTTTTTATTATTATTTCCACTGTTTTCATCTCAAATCTCATTAATTATATTTGCAGTTCCTATTCAACTTTTGATGACATGGAAGTGTTTTTACATGGTCTTGGTCTAGAACACATAATAGGATTATTGAAGGTAAGTTTCTGGTGTATCGCTACCTGTAAAGTAATCCGTGAAAGTGAAACACACCTACAGCATTAAAAAAAACACCTTCTGTCACTATTAGTATATTAATTCAAATAAACTTATTAAACAGAAGTTTATGTATAAAGCGTTAAGTTAAACTGCAATGGACTGGATTGGATTGCTTAATTTTGATTATGTTCATTAGTCACAACATGATGTTTCTAAACTAGAGAACTCTTTCATTACTTCCATAATGGTGTTATGTAGCTGTTTTTATTTCTGAAAACAAGTAAAACATAAGTGGAAAAGAAATAAGTGAAAAGTGTTTTCTTCTGAAATTCTTTTTAATGGCAGAAAACCCTTTGCTTTATACAGGAAAGAGAGATAGCTTTAAGACAACTTCTGATCATGCGAAAAGATGAGTTAATACAGGTCAGTTTACTACTTTAAAACTTAATTTAGTTTTCTCCTCCTATGTTTTTAATGTCTTAACTTCTCTTTATAAATGTCTAACCTTATAAGAATTCTTTTTTTTTTTTAAGATCTGTTTTCAGAATCTTCTGCAACTTCTTAAATTTTAATATAGACAGACCTTTCCTGAATTATGTAATCCCACAGATCAGCCTTGAATTCTATGAGTTGAATTTTTGCATCATGTCTGCCTAGATCTGACTACGAAGTGAAAGTCCCCAGTATTTCTTTGCTGCAATGATGTGGGAATTGGAGTGAGCAGGAAATATTTCTGTTTTAAATTTTACTTGTTACCATTTTTAATATTTAAGTATGCTTTCCCTGAAAGGAAATGATTGCTAGGATTAACAGTAGATAATCTTAAACAACTACGTTAAATGTGGTCCTCCTCTAAGGTGGTAATTTCTGTTGGAAAAATGAGAGCTGTCTTACATTGTGGGATCTCATCCCACACAGGTTTGCAAAACCTTATCCAAAAAAAAAAAAAAAACAAAAAGCAGGAGGAGAGAAGAAGAAAATTTGGTTTGTTACAGTTTACTGCAGCTAGGAAGGTTGGTATTTTGCTGTTATTCAGGATTAAGTGATGCATTATTACAGGGTTTTGGTTTCCAGTTGAGATAGGGTGGTTGTTTTTCCTTAGTCTTCGGTGGAATTATTCCTGTGGGAAATGAAAGACTTCCTGTGCTTCCAGGAGGATGCCATAATAAAATCCAATTGTAGAAGTCTCCTTGAAACAATGTAAGTACTTCAGGCTTCTGGGTACTCTGTACCTGGTCTGGGGTACCAAAGACTCCTCATTAAAACAGCTGTTTCAAGCCTGCTCCCTGGTGCTAGCCATGTCCTCAGTGTCAGCTCTTTTCCCCCTTTTCAGGTACCAAGGAGGCATGTGTTCCAGCAGCTGGAACCAACATTTGCATACAGATGTTAAAGTTCCTTCAGAGTTGGTGTCACAGATATATTTTGTGTGAAGTTTTGTCTTGTAACTGAGTAGAGTTTCAGTGTTTGACAGAGCTCATGAGTAACTGTGTATTCCCAGAGGGTGCACATATAGGGAGCTTTGTCGATGAAGAGGTTAAGAGTTCACTTGACCTAAATATTATAAGGCATGTCAGCGTGTTTTGATATTACTGCTTTTCTGCAGCCTCAGGATCATGCCCATTAGACAGCATCCTGGCGTGGGCTTTATATAAATCCTAAAGCCCCTGTTGACAGGAATTTTGCTCTTAAAGGAGATTTTTGTGGCTTTTTTCTCATTGCTGTGATCCTGGCCATGATTGCATTAAACTGCAAATCTGACTGAGTATATGTTCGTATTGATGACCTGGTTTGATGTGGTAATTGTTACTTGTTTTTGTCCAGGGGACACCAGGGGAAGGGGAGAGAATTGTGGACTTTAGTGAATGGCTAAGCCTTACGGTATCAAAGAGGTATAATTTCACACAAAGTGATAACTTCTGTTTCAGTGTTTTAACACATTTGAGGCTCCTCATTATAAAGAGGGCTTTTTTTGACAAACTGAAACCTGGATCAGCTGCTCTTGCACAGGAAGATAATATCTATAGGAACAAAATTGGTTTGCCTGTTAGCTCTTCAACAGCAGGAAACAGCAGTTCCTGGAAAATAAGTTGTGCTTTGTGCATGGCCATAAATTAATTAGTGAGTCTTCAACTGAGAATTTTAAAAATGACATAACACTCCTGGCTTATTAGCACTTCATAAGTTATCCTAAATTCTTGATGCAGTCTAGTTTTAGAGTTCTACTAACAGTTTGTCCCCACGCTGCTGATAGAACAAATCTAATCTGTTTCCTCGTAACTCCAGAGTTGAAAGTCTTTAGTGTGATGGCAGATCTTCAACTAACAGCCAGCTATTTTAAAGAGCCTGGATCTTATTACTACAGAGATTAATGATGGCCACTGATGGATGCCTCTGAACCAAGCTGCTTTGTATCCAGAGAACTGGGGAGAAATCCTGTCACTAACATGATACACTTTCCTCCATCAAACAATATCGGAAAGATATTTTCTCTGTAAATATCTTTATCTGTATTCTACAACAGACCCTAAACAATGACTCTTTCAAGCTGAAATCCTTACATTCCTTAAGCTTATAAACTATTCCATACTGAGACAAGTCTGTTCAATATACTGGGTCATGTCCATTCAACATTTGGAGGTTTTTGTCGGATTCTGTGCTGCTCATAACACTCAGGTCTTTTTTGTCTGTTTTTTTGAACACTTGTCTCACAAGGTAGCAATAGAAGTAATTTTACTTCTGGATGTATTTGGGACTAAGAAGGTTTCTTTCTCCCATGTTTATTAGTTTAGAATAAGAGAAATTGGCATCCTATTCTGGCTTTGAGAATCCATAATGAAAAGTTGACGCATCAAAATTCAAAATATAACCTAGAAGTTTAATTTCATCATTAGAGAATTATCTGGTCTATGTGCTTCCATATCACAGTTCCAGGACTTTCCTTCCTCTACCCTCACTCCCCACAAAAAAAAACATTTAATATTTGGCAGAAAATTGTCATGTTATTAAAATTAGTGGCCACTTGGACAAGAAGGTAAGGATGTGTAAGAGTTCATGCATAACTTCACTGCTTTTATCTGAGAAGTATGTCATCTTTCATGTGTTGAGGCAATCTGTTATTCACCTCTTCTATAGTTTCCATCTAAAGAATGACAGAAAAGTCATGTTGATGCTTGTGCGTAAGTTTGGGCCGTGGATTTTCAGGGGTTAGAGTCTATTTATTTATTTAAGTAAAGGGTAAAATAGATGATGTTAGAGTTGATATGCCTAAAATCCAGATCCAGACTGCGCGTAGTCTGTTTTACAGATATCAGCAAGTTCTTGTACAACGCTTGTACATCTTTAAACTTATGACCACTTTACAATAATATTTGCCTTATTTGGACTGCAGAGGGTAATTAAACCAACACCAGCTTAAATGCTTGCTTATCCGTAAGGAAGAAGGGCATCTTGCACTGTGTTTGTTCCATGCGGTCATCATTGCATGAGTAGTCAGCTTCTGGATAACCCTCTTGTTCAGCAGAGATGGTCTAGAAAGGGAAAATATGTATGCTTTGGGAAGTAGTTTGGACTGGTCTATATACTTTCTGTCTCTTAAGTTGTGCACCTAGTACCTCTGAGTTCAGAATTACTGTGGTGGTGGAAGGCTTTATCTGTGATGACTTTTTGCACATTCTTTACTTCCTAAACTGTGTTTTCAAGATGTGGTGGTGCTTAGTCACCGATCCATTTGCAGAAGGATGAAATTATATTTTATTTATAGGGAAACAAAGTACAGCGTCTTCCTAATACACTAGTGAGAAAGCTGTATCCTGATTTGCTTGTTCCAGGAATGAGAAGACGGAGTCAAAACCAAACCCAGTCTTTGCAATAGTTCCTGCTTTTAAGCAAGATAGTTTTAATATTCAAGAATAGCTGCCATTCTGTCCTTGGAAGAGCTGATTTGATTTGTTAATTATAATTAAAAGTAAACTCGCTGCTCTTGTATAAATTGTTTTACTTCTGCGTCATGAAATGACTGCTGTAATGCTTTGTAAGCATTAAGGAAACATTAGTTCATACCAAATCGGGTGACACAAGGCAAACCTGAGAACTAATAAACTGAGCAACCTTACAGTTTGACATAAGTAAAGCATATAATTTCTAGGAAACCCAGATCTTTCTGTCTTAAGGCTGCTAGTGGTATTTACCAAAGAGTCTGAGTACAATTTGTTCAGGTACCCATATCAGCCTATTGGAAACTCAGAAGTTCTTGACACCTGTATTTCAGCTCCCAATTAATTGGGATTTTACATTACTGAAGAACTTACTTGTCTATAGACTTATAACATGGTTTTGAAATGTTTAAGGACACACTTGTCAGCCCATACGTGTTACCTGTGATTTACACAGACCTGCTGGAGCATGTGCAGAGGAGAGCCACGAGGATGATCTGAGGGCTGGAGCACCTTCCCTATGAGGAGAGGCTGAAAGAGTTGGGGCTGTTCAGCCTGGAGAAGAGAAGGCTCTGAGGAGATCTTATTGCGGCCTTCCAGTACCTAAAGGGGGCCTACAGGAGAGCTGGGAAAGGACTTTTTACTAGGGCATGTAGCGATAGGACGAGGGGGAATGGCTTTAAACTGGAAGAGGGCAGGTTCAGATTAAACATTAGGAAGAAAATTTTCCCTTTGAGGGTGATAAGGCACTGGAACAGGTTGCCCAGAGAGGTTGTTGAGGCCCCATCCCTGGAGGTGTTCAAGGCCAGGCTGGACATGGCCTTGGGCAACCTGGTCTAGTGGGAGGTGTCCTTGTCTATGGCAGAGGGGTTGGAACTCGATGATCTTCAAGGTCCTTTTGAACCTAAACCATTCTATGATTCTATGATTTCTGAACACCTGGTAGAGAACCTGGAGGACTGTTTTGTGAAGCCACAGTGAGCACTGGGAATCAGAAACAATAGTCTTGCACAAAGGAAGTGTTTCGATAGGCACCTTCTCTTCCATAGGAAAAATCTCAGCCTAGAATTTAAAAGTGAGTTAAATTTTAATCTGAGATAGTTCGTGGATAACAAAGCTGTTTTCTGTCCCAAGCATCACTTGGAGAATCTCAGTTACATAGTGTATAACTTCTGAAGAAAATTGTGCTTTTCTTCAGCCAAAAAAAGACGAAAAGCCTTGAACACTTTTGAACTTTTCTGTTGTTGTTTGCAGCATTAGTCAAGAGTAGAGAATGTGAACTCATTTGAGCTTAGGGACTGTATAAGCTGATGTTGAGTAGTATTTAGGCTTAGTCTTAATTTCAGGCAAGAAATCTATTCTAAGTATGCTGTCCATCAGATATATAAAAAGGCTGCTTTTACAGGCTATTTCATGGTAGAAACATTTGGCTGTATGATTTTTAACAGTTCGTATTCTCTCTCTCTCTCTCTACTAGTTTCTGATCATTTGAATTTTTGGAGGTAGTGTGAACCAACTAGATTTCTTTGTAAAGGTGACTTATTTTTTAATGAGTTCTATAAGAAATTAAGGTTTTAAAAGGTGTCATATCTTATGAGACCGGTTTCTCTAACTGGAACAAAATACACACCCAAAAGCTTGTAAAAGTCCATCTTAAAATCTGGCCTCTTTCTGTGAAATTCTCAATTTGATGCTGATTTGCTAGTTTCCCTTCTTTCTTTTTGAGTTAATGCTGTATCACCATCATGATGATTGGTTGTTTTGCTATAAGAGATGACTGAGATAATTGTGAAATAGATGAGCATAACACCCTAACAAGAGGGGTACTTACAAAAACTGCTATGAATTTTTTTAATAAAAGTTAAACAGGTTTTCTGAGTATCCTGTGCAATTTCTGTTTCACCCTTCCTCAGCTCTTTTTTTCTGCATCATTGAATAATTTCTGTGATTTTATTTTTTTCTTTGGCAGTTAACATACATTGTAGTTGGCTGCAGTAACTTAAAAGCAACTTCTTTTGACTCTTAATAATTAAAAGCTCACGCAATAAATGCTACTGTACTGTTATGTCTAATAAGTATTAAAAGTAAATAATATTTGGAATTAACTCTTTAAATTTAGATTGGCATTACAAATCCTGGAGATCAACAGAAACTCCTAGATGCTATTAACGAGCTACAAGCAGAAGAAATAAGAATTGAAGACCTCCCTGAAGTGATGAAGCTGGAATTGAGGTATTAACTGTGTATCTAAGCAAATGGAAGTGAAATATGAACTATTTGAGGTTACTGAATTGTTTTTTGTAGCTCAAAGGTAAAATTCTCTCACACCTTATCCCGTGCATAACATGCATGAGAGTTAGTGGACTATGAGGGCTGGTGGTAGGTATTTTGTACAAAGTAAGTTGTGGAAGCATAGATTCCTGTTGTAGGAATCTTGTTATAGGTTATACTGCTATTACATGCTGTTACTTTGGCCATCTTTTTGAGTGGTGAATTCTTTCTTTGTAACTCAAACAGGATTTCCTGGCCTTGCTGTGCAGGGTTTTCATATAATCAACTCTGAAACTGGCTTCTCGGGCTTCAGTATTAACTCATTCTTTAATTTCTCGGATAGGCTTCAGTGAGCAGATTTTGTTATTTCGCTGTGGAAACGGGGTCTTGCCCGCCTTGCTTCCCCATGCTTCAAGAGCGTCATGGACCCTTACAAACTGCACATGATGTGGTCTCTGTAATTATCCATTGTGTCTGTAGACAAGGCAGGCTCTATTAGTCTTGCAGTCAAATTTGTCTGATAGTCAGGTGCAATAAAAAGATGTGTGGGAGGGAGAGATGCATGTAATTTCTGCATAGGGCTTAAATTTTCAGCTGATAAATTAATTACTTTTACATTTCTCTCTGAACTCATAAATGTGACTTTGGTGTAGATTCAGGATTTTTTCCTTGCTTTTCTCTTCCGCTGGAAGCAGTTTTAACTGACTTCTAAAAGATCTTATTTTTTTAATATTACAAATTAAGAACTACGTAAGATATTTTCCTTATCATAGATTATATGTATCAGTAGAAATAGGTTTCTAAGGAAACTACTTTTTAAGAAAGTGTTACTCAAAACTGCCATTCCAACTTGATATTTTTCCCATTATTGGTTCTTTCTTACAGCCTGAAGCATCAGCTCCGCAGTACCTCTCATACTTCTCGTGTAATTTTGTGCAGTCCCATGAAAGCCAGGCCTGAGCTGAGAGAAACATCCCTCAGCAACCTTATTAAACTCATCAGTCCCCTAAGTACTGTTAGAGCACTTCCCACATCCAGCACATATAGAAGAATGAAGGCTATAGTAAGTGCAAAGGTGTGCTAAGATTTCTTAAACCTCTTATTTTGTTCTGTAAATACCATTTTTTTTCCAGGAGAGACCTGGAGGTGAATTTAGGTTCTGTTCTCATATCTTTCCTCTTTCTGCTTCACAGAACTAAAGAAGAATTGCTTCTGAAAATAGGATTAATTTGGTATTTTCATTTGCAAAAGTCTTAGAGATGGACTTAGGCAGAAAACTGTGGCTTGCCTTTCAGAGGCTTTAGTCAGTTGAACTGTGTTTACTTTGGAGAAGACGGGTTTGGAGATACTGCTCCTTCCTCATGCCATAGCTGCGTCTCTAGTAAATTAGGTTCTCTCTGCTTGTTTCTTTCTTCCCAGTCCCACCAGTATTTGCATAGCATTGTGTTGCCTTATTTGCAGTGACCTAGCTGGAAAAAACTCCTCCTTGCAATCCAGTCTACTCATTAAATATCTTTATACTGTCCAGAAAAGTAAGGGTTCAGTTCCTCTTTAAAGTGTGTATTGACTCTTGACTAGTGACCTGACAGCTGTGCTGCTACTCTATTAGATATTTCTTCCCTCTCCAAAATACTAGGGAGAGCTGTCTGCATTATTTGGGTACTATCAGGCTAGATAGACTCTTCGTTAGTCATCTTGTTCATTGGACCAAAGAATGTGTTTGGGTTCGAGTTCATTCTGTACATGTCACTACCCTTTGGAGGCAGCTGAATCACACTGACACTGTGTATTAGCAGTCATGTCACGATGTGGTCCTGCCGTAGCGTTGTCTTTTGTGCCTTGGCTACATGAGTCTCTTTAGTTACATACTCTGCTCCTGTCTAGTCATTCTTACGTGTACTGATTGTTCCTGATGCTGGCCCTGTGCCCATATCTGTATCCATTACTGCGTTTATACAAGAGAGGCTGTGTAGCCTGCTTGAGGTACGTTTTTGCAGCACGACGCCAAGTTTGAGCTGTGGGTTGCGGGAGGACATGCAAGGCATTTGGAGAAGCTCTTGAAAGACTGAGGTGGGCTGAAGAGCAGGGTGTCCATCAAGGTCCTAATACGGGACCTTCATGCTGCTTCTAGTCTGTGAGACGATTTCTCCATCAAAACAAGTACCTGTCTACTTGCAGAAGAGAATCCAGGTGCAAACTAGTACATGTGCTGTACAACTGAAGAACTGAAGTTCCAGCATGCAAGAGGGTACAAACCAGTATGATAGGGATACACTGACATGGGCATGAAATGGGGAGATAAAAAAAGGAAAAGCAAAATATTTATACTTCTCATACTTCTTTATGATACCAATAACAGTTCTTAAAAACTAGAGCCATTCCTATTAAAATAGAGGCTTTGCTGCTGAGCTGAGGTAGTAAGCCAGGCATGTGGGTGTCTAGCTGTCCAAGTTAGGCACCTTTAGAAAAGGATGTTGGCTCTTCAGCAGGGGATAATTAGCTGCAGTTAAAGAGGAATTTGCTTCCTCTTTTTTACACGAAGTTTAAGCTTCGTGCATTTTTCTGCTAGAAATATATGCTTTTTTCAGGTTAGTCCACAGTGATGGTTAGTATAGACGTTCAAGCAGAAAGCTTAAAAATTTGAACAAAGGTAGTAAGTGGAGAAATACAAAACGTTAACCGTTCACTGTATGTATGGCCAAGTACAATAAAAAAATCCACATGATGTCTTGGTGCAGTCTCACACACCAGTGACACATGGAATTCCTAGTACAGTATGGTTTTAGATCATACGTATTTCTCAAACCCCCCAAAAATGATTGATTGATTAAAGATTGAAGTACACAAAATATGACAGCATTTCAATTATGGCGAGCACTGCATAGTTTTCTAGAAAATGACTTGACATGTATTCTAGGAATCTGACCTTGAGACTAAAATCATAGGCTATGTTTACATGCTATTATATAAAGATTTTACTTCCCACTTGTTCAAAGTCATTCTATGAGAAGGAAAATCAGTCATTAAGTCATAGAAAAACTAACATAGCAGAAAATGTTGAACTGATTGATTATAAACTCACAGAGTGTCTAGCACTGTTTAGCCACTGGTGTTTTGACAGCCATTAATTCTTTTTAAAACTGATTATTTTTTGAAAACATTATTTCCATTTGCAAATATAAGAACATGTCACCGCAACAGATATAAAATTACATGGAAATGGTTTTTAAGAACTATTATTGGTATAATAAATTATGAGAAGGATAAATATTTTTCTTTTCCTTTTTTTTTCCTCTCCCCATTCCATGCCTATGGCATACTTTATTTTTGCTGAGAATCCTTCCAGAATTCCTAAGAATAATTCCCTTTGTGATAAAACACAGAAGGTGCCATAGCTGATCCTAGCCAGCTAAAAAGTTGTCTTTCTAAGTAGAAGGAAATTTTCATGAGCATGGCTTGACTGTAGTAATGTGGGAAAAGCTGTCAGACTATCTTCAGATGTGACTATTTTGTTTAGTATTTGATTTTTTTTTACCCTAAATATTCAGTTCAGTTATATTGTTCGGGAATAAATTATAATTTATTTCATGAAAACAAGCTAATAAGCTTCCTTACTTCCCCATCTTCATAAAAACAATGAACGGGCTTGGTTTTTAACCTCCTGCATCCCTACTGATATTTCTCTGTGTTTTTGTTTTAAGTGTTAAATGCCTTAACAGTTCAGCAGTGTTGCAAATCACAGATGTCCTGGGCAGTGGTGGAAACTTTGCTCATTAACAATCTTGTGCCAAAGTTGAGGGAAAACACTCTCTGGGCTAAATTCAGTCTCTGTTCAGATGCTGGCATGGAGCTTAGTTTAGCTGTTTGGCAAATTTCGTGTATACCTGTTTGCCATCAGAAGCAACAGTAACTTCTGTAACAACAGTAACTTCTTTTTTTTTACAGTAAGCAACTGTGTAAAAAAAAAAAAAAAAAAAAAAAAAAAAAAAAGATTATCTTCTTGCTTGTCACCCTTTCCTCTGCCTGGTCAGTGGCAACAATCTTCTGGCCAGTACCGTGAGTTACAACTAACACTCTCTGAGGCTTACAGTAAAATAAATTGACTTGAGTGTCACGTGGAAGCTCTAGAAACTTAGCATTGAAATTAGTATGTTAAATTTTTGTATCCTTTTCTCCATTCTTTGGCAATACTGATCAAACTGATTTTCAGCGTTGTCTTCCTGCTTGTATTTTGCGACCAAGTATAAATTTTCTTCAAAATAGATGATACAGATATTTTAGGCTTTGAGGAATATAGTTCCAGGGCCAGGGGCCAAGTCAGTATTATTGGATTCTTCTTTCTTCCACTGTGTTGGAGACTAAATGACTCTTGACCTAGTCATTTCAGTCCTAGCTCCTAAGGACAACCAGATATAATCTTTCTTCCCCAACTTCTTCCTCAAAAATGTAAGCTGCAGATCCGGAATATTGATATGTCAGCATAAAATTGACTATAAATTCTCTGTTTCTGGTGTTGCAAGATGGTGATCTGTATGCACACGTGTACAGGAAAACAGAGTGTTGCAGTTATGCATAATGTGTTACAAAATTACTCATGCAGCAAGTAATGAAATGTTTTCATTGATAATACAGGATTGATGAGAGTTAGAAACAGCTGTGGAGGTTAATAGAATGTTTCCAAAAAGTTTTTGGGTGACACTTTTTCAATGTGTCTTATAGCTGAATATTGCAGATAACTTAATGATTTGTTGTCCTTCCAAAAGGATTGGGGGGGGGAGCAGACACGGGACACCAGCTTGCTAAGATGTTAAATGTAATGTTTAACTAGCCCGTGTTAAAATGACACTAGATTATTTTTTTTTATGCAATGAAACTGCATGTCTGATTCACTAACCAATGTTGGAAATGCATAGATAATATTCAGCTTGCAGAAAGTTACAGCCTTTAACAAATAACAGAATATCATTTTATTTTTGTAGTGAAGATGAATTCCTCAAGTTTCTTCAGAAGTTGAATAAAGAGTGTAGTAAGCTGACCGTTCCTGTGCAGACTATGAATGAGCATTTCCTCAAGAATTCTCACAAGGTATTCAACCAAAGAAAGATTGACTTAGAGTATATTATTCCATTCTAGAATAGTATTCTACCTTGTAAAACAAAAAATACAAACAGTCATCAACATCTTCATTATTGTGTAGTTATATAGAGCTGTCCAACGTCTTTTCTCTAAAAGACAACTTTTTTTTAATAATTTATTTCAAAGTGTTAAGCCACCCAATTAAAGGACGTAGATCTGTTTCTTTGTGTTTCTGCTGATAGGGGAGTTAAGGTGACAAAACGTTCCCACAAAGGCTGATGGAGAGTAGTAGATCATGTTGTGCATAAATCGTACAATGAAAACCCAGCATAAATGCAGTTAGAAACTTTTTTCTGACACTGTCTTTTATGATATGCTAACTAAAGCATATTAACGTATAATCTACGGTAATTCTGACAAATAACTGTATTAACAGATAGTACTGCAGTGGGCACCAACTGAAAGTTTTATTGAAGTCTGCAAAGGCTTGGTTTGCAGTGTTGAAAAGCTGGGAGAAGAAGTTACCAAACTGAAGGACCTGGTGGAGAAGGTGGGTATGTGTGAGTGAGGCTATTAAATGCTGCATATAAGTTTCTGCGTGCAAGCTCAATGTGACATCATCAGTGAAATGTCTTGTACCTTGGTCTGGCCCATTTTTCGGTTGCGTTAAGGGGCAAAGTAGTTTTGGCAGAAAATAAACCCCCTTGCTCTCTAACACTCCTCACCGAGGTGGGAGGCTAGGTGCGGCTAGGTTTAAATTCTGAGTGATGCCCAATTCACCACTATCAGTCCAGACGTGTCTAATATTTATTAAACTGTTACATTTCTGGATACACTAATAGCGGACTGCACCTTCAGCCCAGCTGTGCTCATGAACTAGCATGGCCACTCTTTTGTCATGTTCAATGAGAAACCCAAATGCCTAGCTGCCTACACAATGCAGTTTATTTAAGCAGCAGATACGCAAGGCGTAGTTTGGACATTGCATCTACCTCTCCCCAATCCCGCTTTCCATGGACAGAATGAGAAATAATCTAGAATATTCCACAGCAGCGTGGACGGTCTCCAAAGGAAGGCACGATCTTTTTCTTTCTAGCACAGGAAAGAATCAAGTGGAATGTATCCCTGTGCTCTTGGACAACGACTGTGACATAAATGCCACTCTGAATACTTAAGACTCTTACTTCTTAATTAAGGAATCTTTTGTTTGGAATTATTGAATCACAAGGAAGATACTAAAGTTTTATGGATTGAATGGGAGGCATCCCAGATAACTGCAGAGTGACAAAAGAAGAGGGTGGGAGAGGTCAAGGCTAGATGTTAGCACCACATCAGTCATTCTCAAACCAACACAATGACACCCTCTTGTCAGATGGGGTCATTTTAAGTAATAGGCTAGTAAAAGGAATGGCCGCTGGGATAGAGTAAATGGAGCATCAGTGTCAGAAAGGAATCTGTTGCTGAACGAAGCCATGTGGAACTCAGACCTTGAGTATAATGCTAATGCAATTTCCTGTAGTTTAAGTAAATTTAATGTAATATAACAGCCTTCTCCCAATAAATCACTTAACACCAAATATATTTAAGAGGTAGATTGAGGTTGTGGCAAAGAACTTTCTAGCTATTTGTGTTCCATATTTTGCATATGCAGAAATCAATTGTATGTATATATTTACCTCCTGTATGTGCAGGCCAGTTAAAAGGGCTGGGGGTATCTGAGTTGGGTGCCACTTGACTTGGCTGTCATCTGTACTTAAGGTTTTATAGCTGTCAACATGAAGCACGGTGGCTCTATACCCAGTGTTAAACAGAGGTATTAAACATTAGCCTTCTAATTACTTCAAAAATCGAATTCCTATTCTATTAAAATTCGGTAGTGTTTCATGAATTTCACTGAGGAAGACTAATACAAAACGGTTTTGTGCTACTTAATTTATGGTGGGGCACTCTTGAATGACTGAAACATTTATTATGAATAGTGCCAATTTAAGTGAAACGGTTAAACCTCTTAGATAATAAGCTTGTATAAATTCCCTTAAAACCTTCAGTACTGTTTGCTAAGCTTAGTCATTACAAGACTTTGCCAGCAGTACATTTTATGTCTGTAGCATGTAATTTTTGAAAGCGTGGTAAATGAGATGGCCTTCCAAGCGTTATAACCTAAGGTAGGGAATCCAGACCTAACCCGGCTGCACTGCATGACAAGGCTCCACTCAGCTTCAACATGTATTTGAGCAGGCACTTGAAAGATACTTGCTACTCTCCCTTTAATTTCAAGGAAGCCTAATCTGTTATATATTCAACTTGCTGTTTTAATAAACAGTTGCTTTAGTAATTAAAAGGCAAAAGTTCTGGTTAAAATATTTGAGCATTGGAGTCGAATGTTTTGTTATTAGAATTTTGTAGCATCTCTTAGAAGTGTGTTTTACCCCTGAGGAATTAAGTTTGTAAACAAACAGTTTGTTTTTCTAGTATGTCGTACAGAATGATTGAGTATTAGATAAGATACATGTTTGCACACATTTATTTCAGTTGAAGTAGGGCACAGACAGACGGTGAGAAATAAATAATATTAGTCCTAGATGCATGCAGAGTCTTAGGGCTGGCTGCTTTATCACATACTTCAGAAGCTTTCACACTAACTTTTTTACACTAACTTTTTTTTTTCTTTGATGCATTTTTTACATGAACTTAACATCTGCCTCAGCATGAACAGAAGAATGACCCCAGCCGAGTGAGACTTCCAGAAAAAGCAACCACCTTGGAAAAAAGATTAGTAAAAATGGGAGTGGTAACATTGCTTGGATGTGGTTTTTTCTTTGTTATAACTAAGTTAATGGTAAAGAAAACCTGACTTTAAGTTTAGTGCTATGAATAATTTTGGAAAACTTGGTTGCATTATACTTCTGTTCAGTAAATGCAGCTGAGCTGAAGTCATGTGAAAATTTATGTAGTTCCTCGTATGTGTAATATTTGCATCTAGTAAGTACTTTGATCTAGAAATAAAGTTATTAAAAACTAAAACTGCTACTTAAATCTATTTTAAAGTTTTATTTTTAAAATTATTTTTGGTATGGACAGTAGGTCTAAAATCTTGTCAAAGCTGCATTTCGTTTGGCATAAAGCTGGAATTATTGCTTACTAATTACTAGTTTCATTTTTACCTGTAGCTGTTGTTCAGAGGTGAACATAAGCAAATAATTATGATTATATCACATCTTTGTATTTAAAATTATGATGCAGGTGTGTTTTGGGGGTTGGGAGGGTTTAAAATATTTTAAGTATGTCATGCAATTTTATGTTGATAAAGATCTTTTCTCTTGTGGTTTTTCATATGAATCTATCATATGAAAAACTTCCTGGCAAGGTGTACTTTTTCTTCCTTTGTCACAATCACAAGACCGGAGATCTTGTTACACATTGCCTGAAAAGTCGTTTCCCACTGAACTGTGATATCCAAATTATGTCTGAAATCTATTTCCTCAGGGGTACTTTCTTCTATTAAGAGTTTCATCACATGTATTAAAAGGATTATAGCAGTCCTTTGCTATAAGAATGCAAGCAAGTTAGAAGGCATAGCAACATGTTTTTTCTTGGTCTGTCTTTCACTCCAGCAGCTTCATGTTTAGAGTAATATTTTCTTAATATTTTCTTCACTTAAAAAGGTGCTTGTAATTCTGCAGTGAAACGTTTATATCTATTTTTCAGCTGGTTACCAAACCAGCTATGTTGGAAAAAAGGGAATTGGTATGAGTAATTCAAATCACAGTTAATGTTTTGGCAGACTTCAGTAAATATCTGTAAAAATGCTGAATGTTTCTGAAGGGACATTCTTCTGTCAAAATAAACCAGAGGCAGTCTAGAAAAATGTAAGCCTCAATGGGTGTCTCCTCTGTTTTCAGAGGCAGTGTGTGGAGTCTTAATCTTTGATGTTCCCTCCAGAGACTAGTAATGAGAAGATAAAAACCTGAGTGCTACTCCAGTTGCTGTCACAGTTGTTCTCTGCTTTTTGTTTTAGAGAACTAAGTTGATTATTAGTATGTTTCCTTGTTACTGCAGTTGTTATACTTCGTTTCCTCCCAGGTTTCTCCTTCAATGCAAGGAACATCCTACAGAGTGATGAGGCCAGAGGCAAATACAACATAAGCCGGGGTTTTTTTTTCCCATTCTCTTCCCAGCTTTGGGTCAGAGGGGATGAGCTGCATTCCCCACCTCTACCGTCTGCCAGCAGAAGTAGAGAAGTGCGCATACTATCAGCATACTAATTAGAACCAATGAAGTATAGAAAAGGAAATATTTAAAAAAACAGTTCTCTATTACTTGATATGACATTACAGTAATCCTGAACTTGTGTATCACAAAAGGAAGAAGCCATGGAAATGGAAAAATCTGTGGAAATACAAAAATCTGTAAAGTGCAGTTTTAACTGTTTGTTGTACACATGGACCCTTATATATACACAGACAGCGCTCCTCCTCTAATTAGCTCAAAGTACAGTTTAAATGCAGTTCACAGTGATGGGATGGCTCACGGGTATTACTAGAACTTTGACATATAACATCTTTGGGATTTTTCTTTTGGGTGAGGGATATTTTTGCCTTTTCTCTTTTTTTTCTTTTTTTTGGGGAGTGGGGAGGTGGACAGGCATTTTGTTCATACTATGTTTCTGACATGTAATTTCACTTTAGTTAAGTGGCATTATTTCAACCACTAGTAAGATTTCTGTGATACTGCCCTTGAAAAGATTGTTATTTAGCCTCACTATTCCTTCTCCACTTCAGCGAGAATTTGCATTAATGAAGCTACTTCAAAGGACACTGAAAGCAGCTTCCATTTCAAGAGATGCATTTCCTGCCAGTAGTAGATCTTGTTATTTGAAACAGTAACTAAACAATTAAATTATCTTTTTTCATGAATTTGAAGAAAAGATCCACTTGTATGGAGGCTTTTGAGCTAACCTTGAAGGTCTTGCAGTTGAATAGGAAATCTGTTCCAGAAAATAGTTTTGTCAGTATTTAACTAAATTATAACAATGTGAATGATGCCATCAGTGTAAAATTCCTATGAGGGGAAAAAAATAATCACAGAGTCATAGAATGGTTTGGGTTGGAAGGGACCTTAAAGACCATCTAGTTCCAACCTGCCTGCCATGGGCAGGGACACTTTCTGCTTGACCAGGTTGCTCAAAGCCCCATCTAGCCTGGCCTTGAACACCTCCAGAGATAATGCATGATACTTGCTGATAAATGTTTTCTAGTTTGAGAGTTACAATAAAATATTCTTTGCAGAAATTAATCAAAAGTCTGGATGTTTTGAGCTGACCTCCAAAACGCCTTCGGGAGAAGCTGGTCTGTTAAGTTACCTTATGGCTCACTTATTTCAGGTACTTATAACCATGATTGCAAACACACATGTGAACAGCATTTGGGTTAAACATAGGCTTTCTGCCAGCAGCATCCTTAGCATGGTGCGCTGTGGAAGAATAGTTCAAAATGTTGTAAACCACACAGGAGAAGCAAGACTCTTGGAATAACCATTTTGAGCTGTCCCATTAATTGATCAGTCATGATCTGTGTTGTGTGAGTAGGATGTGTTAAGAGCCAAATAAACAAAGATTATTTTAATGTACCATCTCATTAAAAATGTCTGTTTTCCTCTTCAGATTCCAAACTCGGGCTTAAACAATGAATTTCAAGGTCCTTTATTCACTGTCGTGTTGTTTTAGTGCCTCTTTCAAATTCTCTGTTTGAGAAGGTATCACAAGATGGTTATGGTAGGGTGGGAAGCAAAGAAGGAGATTCCTTCAACATCTGTCTGCTGAGCTGCACTGTCAAAATTCTCACCCCCACCGGCACCCGGTGAGGAAGCCTTCAGATGAAAATGTCCCTGCTGAGAGGCCTCCTTCTGTAAGTCATCAAATTAAAGTCATTATCACAAAACAGTAAGAATACAGTGATTTGCACATCTATGAGGGGATTGAAGGAGAGTGCTAAACGGTTTTGCATGCATTAAGCAGGTAAGCTGCACTGCCTGTGGGAGGTATTGTTCTCCTCTCACAGTAGTGCAAATTGAGATGCGGGAGGATTGAGTGGATTGGACCTGGGGCCAAATCCTGCAGATACATAGATGCTTAAAGGTGCAGCGAGGTTCCTACTTGCAATACCATTGGATATCTAACTTCTTGTGATACCGGTGAATATTCATGCAGTGGCCTTTTCTGAATCTTTAGACTATTATGTAAAATTAGGGCCTTGGAGATCTGAAAGAACCTAAAGAATTTTTGTTTCTAATTTGTCCTGTCCAAGATCAACTGCAGGTTGTGTGCGTTGTGTCTCTCTTCCTGTGCTTTGGGATTTGCCTCGCTCTTCAAATTTGACCTGTGGAGTACCTGGCCTGTCATAAGGCATTGCCCAGTTATTCCTGTTGGGTACCAGTTGCAAATAGTAGACACTAATTTTGTGTATGTGCATTCTTAAATTGAGAGAGAGTGAGCTGCTTTATTACATTCCCCATTGACTTTGAAAAGTGTTGTGTTTGGGTTTTCTTTTACTTCATCCAGCTGCCTTGTTGGGGACAAGACGTAAGTTTGAGCTGTGCAGTGTATTCTTTTTCCTCTTGCCATCTTTGAACCCCTTCAGGTGTTCCCCAAAGCTGTAACTTGCTAGTAAGCGTGAGTAGGTGTTTGCTTGTGTTTGCCTTCTCCGGTCCAGCAGTTCTGCAAAAGTATTTGGGAAAGATGTCCTGTAACAGCTTCTGTGGTAGCAGTAAAGTGCTACAAATGTTGCTTTGGGTCTTACATGGTGGAAGATTTTGAGTCTTCAGCTTTGGTAAACAAGGTAAGTCCTTGCCCTGTGTCATGAAAGGGTGGCTAAGTGATCCCCAGCTTGTCTATGTTAGTTGTCCGCTTCCTTGCCGTCTGCTTTGGTATTCATACGAGAGGTCATCTTTCTGCACAGATAAAAACCCTTGAAGGTCTTGCAGGTACCGTAACTGATTTCTGCTTTTAAATACTTTTACTGATGTTTCTTTGTTATGAAGGCACAGGGAAAAATGTGTATTTGGAAATCTGTATTTCCCTATTCTAGAAATAGGAGTTTCCAGGTAGCGGGGGTCTGTATTTTACAGACCAGAAATGATAAGTGGTGAGGTATGAAACGGGGTATTACTGGCATTAAATGAATACCATGATATGTATCCTTAACAGCTTTAATTGCTGTTAAATTACTTTAAGTTTTTATCCTGATTCAAATGGTGTAGTTTCATGTAATACGGAGCCATAGTCCCTGGAAGTGGGACTTAAAGGGTTCCCTCTGGGAAGGATTTTTCAGTTCTTTTTCTTTTAAGCTGTGCTACTGACTGTGACATATATGGAAAGATGCCTACTACTTAAGGGTTTGGTGGGTTTTTTTCTTACTAATTATCCTTCTAAGATGAGCCTTCCATGCCTTCAGCTTTTCTGAAAACAGTCTTTATTTGAATGTAGAAATACAGGTTTAACTACATTATCTTCACTATTGTATTGAAAAACCTCAGCTCAGTTTCATAAGGTGTGTATTCAGAGAATTGGGCTTTCGGTGTTCCTGGCTACTCTGCTGTCATCTGCATTGCACATGGTGTGATTTCTTGACTGGACGGGAAACTGTGTGCATAATACTGGTTGGAGTCACACAGAGCTTTGTAGGTTCAGTCTGCTCTTGCGGCTGGGGAGGCAACCAGCCTCTCCCGGGCTGCACCAGAAACAGCATCGTGTCACCTGCACATCAAGACCGTGATCCTTCCCCTCTTCTTAGCACTGGGGAGGCCAGTTTTGGAGTGCTGGGTCCAGTTCTGGGCTCCCCAGTATGAGAGGGGCATGGACGTAGTGGAGTGAGTCCAGTGAAGAGCTGGACTCTGTGAAGTGAAGCTGCTGAAGGGCTCGGAGCATGTGAGCTACGTGGAGGGGCTGAGAGAAGGCTCAGGGGCATCTCACCCATGTGTAAGTGTACCCATACCCGAGGGGGTGAGGGAGTGAAGATAGAGCCAGTGTCTTCTCAGTGGTGCCCAGGGGCAGGCCAAGAGGCACAAACTGAAATGCAGGGAAAAAAAAATTATCCCGGGTCAGACACTGGAGCAGGTTGTAGTGTTCCTGTCCTTGGAGGTGTTCAAAACTGGACGCATCCTTGAGCATCCTTGAGCATCCTGCTGGCTGACCCTGCTCTGAGCCGGGGCTTGCACTGGAGGAGGTCCCTGTGGTGGGTTGACCTTGGCTGGACACCATGTGCTCAGGAAGCTGCTCTAGCACTCCCCTCCTCAGCTGGACAGGGGAGGGGAAATACAGCAAAAAGCCCGTGGGTCAAGATAAGGACAGGGGCATTACTCAGCAATTGCTGTCATGGGCAAAATGGACTCAACTTGGGAAAATTAATTTATTGACAAATCAGAATAGGGTAATGAGAAATAAAACCAAATCTTAAAACACCTTCCCCCCACCCCTCCCTTCTTCCCAGGATCAACTTCATTCCCAATTTTCTCTACCTCTTCCCCCTGAGCGACACAGGGGAACAGGAAATGGGGGTCACGGTCAATTCATCACATGTTGTCTCTGCCACTCCTTCCTCCTGAGGGGGAGGACTCCTCACACTCTTCCCATGCTCCAGTGTGGGATCCCTCACACAGGAGACAGTTCTCCATGAACTTCACTCAAAGTGAGTCTTTCCCAGAGGCTGCAGTTCTTCATGAACTGCTCCAGTGTGAGTCCCTTCCCTGGGGTGCAGTCCTTCAGGAACAGACTGCTCCAGCATGGATCCGTCACAGGGTCACAAGTCCTGTCAGCAAACCTGCTCCAGCATGGGTTCCTCTCTCTGTGGGCTCCTCTCTCCTCGGATCCCCAGGTCCTGCCAGGACCCTGCTTCAGAACCGGCTCTCCATGGGGCGACAGCCTCCTTTGAGAATCTACCTGCTGTGGTGTGGGGTTCTCCATGGGCTGCAGGTGAATATCAGCTCCACTGTTAACCTCCATGAGCTGCAGGGGGACAGCCTGCCTCACCATGGTCTTCACCACGGGCTGCAGGGGAATCTCTGCTCCAGTGCCTGGTGTCTGCAGCGTTGTTTCTCTCAGATATTCTCGCTCCTCTCTCCACCGCTGCTGTTGTGCTGCAGGTTTTTCCCCCTTGTTAAATATGTTTTCCCGGAGGTGTTACCACCGTTGATGATGGGCTCAGGCTTGGCCAGCAGTGGGACCATCCTGGAGCCAGCTGGCATTGGCTCTATGGGACACAGGGGAAGCTTCTAGCAGCTTCTCACAGAAGCCACCCCTGTAGCCCCCCCGCTACCAAATCCTTGCCACACAAACCCAGTACAGTCCCCCAGGGCCCATTCCAACCTCATCTGTTCTGTCATTGTGTGTAACGAGAGTGGTGAATAGAGAGAAATAATGGATCCAAGGGGAATTCACATACCGCCAGCAGAGAGTGTAGTACTTGGAGAATGGATCTGGAAAGCAGTAAAGCTGGAATGCAGATGCAGTAGATGACTCTTCTGGAGAGGGAGAGGACAACGCTCATGAGGCGCTGGTGCGGTTGTCAGAGGTAAAGGAGCTCCTATTGGTACAGAAGGGTATCACAGAAAAAACACAAACAGGTCAACTTCTGACTGCAAACCTGAGAAGGTTTGTAGCAGGAAGGACTGTCTGCTCAGAGGTGTCTGAAATACTGCTGGAATTGTCCTCCCTGACGTTCCTCTTTCTCTCCCCTGCTAATTGATCTCTTAAACTTCAGAAACAGAACTTGGCCAGCAGCTGAAAATTGGAGTTTTTTTTCACACTGATAATACTTTATCAAATAGATGTTGAATGCCCATCTGTTGCTTTTAAGACCTGATGGAGGTCAGAACTGGAACTGTAGTTGCCTCCAGGCAAGGAGTACTGCTGGCGGAGCAGTCCTGTGCTCCAAGCTTCAATTGCCCCTGACCCAAAGTCTTTGCAGCCAAAAGCTTTCCTCACATTGGGGGAGTGGGTGGGTGGGTGGTTTCTGTGGAGGTGTTTGCATTTTGAGTTTTCTTTTTTAAGTTAAATTGAGAACTGGGTGAATGTTAACACCTCAAAAGTTGATACAACTCTACCTTTTGCATTTTCTTTCTGAAAGACTCCATGCTCACATCTGGTTGTGTGTCTGTGATCTCAAGGGGTCGTACTGAGTGGGAGCCTGCAAGGCTGATACCTGCTGTGCACACACTCGCAGCTGTAACGTGCTGCTTGAAGAACAGATCTCAAGGGTGCTTCCTAACTTGCTTTTACAGGATTTTCACTTAGGGTTGACAACTGGAGGCACCTTCTGATTCTGAAGTTATTTAGCAACCTTCAAAGTTTCTCTTTGTTACAGCCAAAGTGGGCTGACTTTAAACTGGGGCATCTCCATCTTGTTAATGATGGTTTGGGTGTGTATGGTTTGGGTTTTTTTACTGTTATCCTGTATTTGCCATATAGAGATGACACTAAGTAAAAAAAGTTGCTAAATTCTTTGTTCTTGAATTTGCTTATTTGACTACCATCAGCCATGGGGAAGTGAAGTCAGACTGCTTCACCCGGAAGCTCTGATTTATGGGCAAGCTGCACCAAGGCCTCCGTGCCACCAGGCATGCAGGCTTGATGCTGGAGTAGTGCCAGTGTGAAAGGACAAGACACCTTTCCTTATGGCTTGGAGTTGAAGGACAGCTGCTGTCTTCTGTGGCCCCAGCCTGACTGCATTTGTTGTGGGTGAGATGGAGCTGATAAAATTGACTTGCTGGAGCTGTTCTGCTGGTGTGCTCTGGTTGCGTCTTGTGATGGCTAAAGAAGCTGTCGTTAACAGCAGGGGGAAGAGCGAATGGGGAGTTGAAGAGCAGAAAGGTTCTTCGGTGGACATCTTGGGGTGGAGAAGTTCTCATCGCACTGGGGGAGAGAGGAGGCAGCCCACGCCGTGAAGAGCTGGTTTAAGGTAAGGATGGGATGAGGGGAGTGAATGGTGCACAGGTGAAGAGGGAAGAACAGATTAAGAACACGCGAGAAGGACAGGAGGGGAAAGAGGGGATGTGACGGCCTGAGACCTGCTGACAGCCGGCGGGGCGCTTCACCCGTGCCTTTAGCAGCGAGAGACCGCGTTTTCCCCACGCGTGGGTACGAGGGCAGGACACGGGGACTGGGCTGGGGCCGGGCCGGCCGCCGCCGCTCCGGTTGCGGCGGAGGGTGGAGGGAGGGGAGCCGGAGCCGCCGCTTCTGCCGCTCCCGGTGCCGGGCGGGAGCCGCTCCCGCGGGCGGGCGGGGCGGGAATCCGCCGGTCCCGGAGGCATCGCCCGCCTCTCCGCCGCTCCCGGCCGCCTCCCCCCGCTGCCCCGGGCGGGACCCGCTGGGTGGCCCCTGCGGCGACAGCACACACACACACACCCCTTCCCGCCCTGGGCTTTAAGCTCCGCGATGGGGCGCGGAGCCCGTGTCCCCCCTCCCCTCCCTCGCCTCGCCGGAGCCCGTCGGCCGGGGGCCTCGGAGCTGCTCCGGCGCTGGTGCCCCGGGGCGAACGGGGGGGGCTGTGTGGCACCGGGGCTGTCCCGGTTCTCTGCTGCTCCTCTCGCCACCAGGTCGCAGTTTCGTTCGGTGTTGGCGGGTGCGCGCACGGAGTAACTAATAAAGGGGCGGCGTGTCAAACCCCGAGCGGTGCCAGGCGCTGCCGGCTTTGGGGTTTACCAACCGGGGCGGTAAAAACCCGCAGCGGACCGCGTAGCATCTGCTGGCCCGTTTGAACGAACTGTCTGCTTGTAGGGTAGTTGGAAAGCGACTGGCTCCTCGGGATTCCTCGCCTAATCAGAGGTGTTACCTCCTCCTCTTCCCCCAGTGTCTCTTGACATCATTTCATCCATCAGAGTTTCAGAGGAGAAAAAAAAAAAAAAAAAAACAACCACCAACCCAAAGCAGAACCCACCCAGTCTGCGAGCAGCCCACACCAGCCCCTCAGCTCTGCTGGGACTGCAGGGAAGAGCTGGATCGGGGCAAAGATGAAGGATAGGAGCGGGGCTGAGCTCCTCGTCCTGAAGGATTTGGTGCGGGGCGAAGCGGGAGGAATCCGGAGCGATGCACAGATGGGTATCCCCCGTACCCCGGGAGGGAATCAATAAACGCGGTGGCCGTGCGTGGGGATGCGGAGGCGCCTGACCCACGGCAGAAAGCAGCCCTCGAGGTGCGGTCGCTCCTGCCGGTCGTCGTTGCTCCATGGGATTTCTTCTGCCTCCCGCGACTGACCTGATGTGGACCGAAGCGTTTCTAACATGAACTTTCTCTCTGGGATCTGGTGGTCTCTTCCCTTGGTCTTGGTCTGGGCGACCCCACCAGTCACCTCCTCATGGTGGTAAGTTGTGCAATTCCAGGAATTTTTATGTGCTCTTGGGGAAGGTGGGGTCGGATTAATTGTAAATTAGGGAGGCGGGGGGGGGGGGGAAGCCTCTCCCTAGCAGGCTCGTACAGCTCGCTGCTGCCAACTGCCCCGGTCCAGAAATCCCGACCTTACAGCCAGCGGGGTCAGACGGTCTCGGCGACTCTCCTTCCACACCCCGTCCCTGCTCCATGGCCTCCTCCTTCGCACAAGCACAGAGCAGCTGCCAGGGCTGAGCGGGGCTTTCGGTAGGGCTGAGGGGCACGGGGGGGGGGGGGGACCCTGCCTGTCCCGGGGAGGGCGGGGGGACAGCGGGCACCCCCCCGGCCGGCGCTGCCAGTGGGGCCGGAGGGAGTGGGAGGAGGGCGGGCTGGAGGGAACACGCCCGCGGGGTGCGGGATGAAGCGCTGCTGCTGGCAGCCCGCCCTCCGCGCCCCGGCGGCTCGGGGAGTTGGCTACAGCGGGGATTTCTTCATTATTATTATTATTATTATTATTATTATTATTATTTATTAATTTTTCCCCTCCCTCCTTCGAAGCCGCTCCTGGCTGAACTGCCGACTGCAAGTGCAAAGGGGCGACAGCCCCGCGGGCAGCGCAGGGCCCCGCTTCAAACCGCACCGGGTCTCGCTGTCCCAAGCGCGGGGCCGTGTAACGGGTTCGGCTGGGAACGGGAAACTGCCCCGCAAACTGGGGACCGCAACCAAGCCCCAGACTGAAAAGTCTTGGCGTGGGAAGAGGAGTTAAACCGCTTCTTATGAACCTGGGGAACACGTTTAACCTTGACACTGGCTGACGCGGGATCAAAGCCTGATTTATCAGACCGAGCGTATTTCAATTAAATTACTATCTGTGTCCATAGCCGTATAAATGTAATTTATTGCGCTGGCTTTTTGTCATGGTGTCTTTTAACTGCCACTTAACTATATATATTTTTTTGGAAGTCACGGCTTTAACGATTTTATGGTCGTATAAAGTAATGAAAATACAAGAAAAAGGACATTTTCTTCTGTTTGATCCCTTCAAAAGACACCTATAGCAGTTTCAGTTTTATAAAAGGTGCCTTTCGAAACATTTCAGGACTAATAGAGACCATCTGGATACAGATGATGATGTAATTTAATTTTTTTCAAGGTTTTTGTGTTTTGGGTTGATTTTTTCTTTTCTTTTCTTTTTCTTTTCTTTTTTTTTTTTTTCCTATAAGTACTACACGGAGCTGTAATAGCGGGGTTTGGGGTTCTCCTAAATGCTTCACGTTATTAAAAAAAACCCACTCAGCATCGGAGACTAATTTAAAAGGATTTCCAGCAAAAAAGGCACAGGCAGCTGCAGCTCTGGATCGACCAGAGGAAGGCTCCTGCTCGCAGACGGGGCGAAGGACCGGACCCCCACCCATCCTCCCTTTTCCCCCTTTCCCCCGCAGCCGGTGCCCGGGGATTTCCGCGGTCCCCCGGCGCTGCCCGCCCTTCCCCTTCCCTCCCGCAGGTACATGGGGGCCGTGGGCTCGTCGCGGGTGATGTGCGACAACGTGCCGGGGCTGGTGAGCCGGCAGCGGCAGCTCTGCCGACGGCACCCCGAGGCCATGCTCTCCATCGGCCGCGGCGTGGCCGCCTGGACGGCCGAGTGCCAGCACCAGTTCCGCCGCCACCGCTGGGACTGCAACGCCCTGGAGCGGGGGCAGCGCCTCCTCGGCCGCGTCCTGCTGCGCAGTGAGTCCCGCGTGGCGCGGCGTGGCGTGGCGTGGGAGGTGCCGCCCCGCGGGTGCGGGCGGGGCGCGCAACCTCCGCCGCCGCCACCGCGCCTTCGGGCTGAAGGGGTGTGTGTGTGTGGGGGGGTAACGGGGCTCCTCGGAGGGGCAAAAGGGGGGATTAGGGACGGTCGGCGCGGGGGCCGGCACCGCCGGGGCGCCGTCGGTGACACCGGGGGAGCAACGGGAGGACGTGTCCCCCCTCCCGCGTCCCTTGTTCTCCGCAAGGGTGAAGCCGCGTTTTATGTTTTGGGGGGGAAAGGAAGGGGGAACGCAAAAGTACGCGAGGGTCCCCCAGCCAGCAGAACAGCATGTACGGTGACGAGAAGTGCTGCTTTGCTTAAAAACCTGTGTTGAAGCAGAAGGACGTGGACGGATGAGGTTCAGAAAGGGGAGGAGGGGGTTGGCATATTAGGGGCTGGCCCTGCAGTTCCCAACTTTTCCATTTTTTTTGGTGTGTAATGGACCCCCAAAGCACAAATTAAGGGCTACAGGGCAACCCAGGTGCCAGAACGCAGGAGTTGGGCAGAGGACTTTCCAGCACAGCCCACCCCCTGTCTAGGGACAGCGGTACTCTGGGGGGTTTGAAAGGGGTAGCCCATGTTCAAACAAGACCCCAGCACGTTGGGATGGCAGATGCCAACCCCTTCCGCAGGCCAGTTCCTGCTGGAGTATTTCCCCAGGGAAGCGCAGCGGCAGGGTGCAGTCCCAGCAGGGCAGTGCTGCCTGCGAGGTGTCCCGTGGCCGGGGGCAGCGCTGCCCTCCAGGCCCTCAGCAGGGGTGCAATAGCCGCTCCCTCAGATCAGGCTCCGGGAGAGAGATGAGCAGGGGTAGGTCTCATAGGGATGAGCGAGGCTTGTGCAGACCCCAGGCAGCTGAGGACCACAATGTGCTTCCCACCCTGAGGGAAGATGGTTAAGCAGGGTGGTGTTGGCACCTAAGTGTAGGATGAAGGCATCTAGTGAGTCTCCAGAAAACTTATATGGTCCTTTTGACTCGAAGAAAGGGCCGAGATCTGTTACTGTGCCAGGATGTCCCTACCCAAGAGATAAATCTGCTGAGATTCTTCTAAACTGCAGCTCTTTTAACCAAACACCACACCTGGGCACACAGCTGTGGTGCACAGCTGGTGGGGCTGGCCCTGCCCTGGCACTTGTGTCCCTGGGATGTCCTCAGCACCATCTGAGACAGCCTCTGCAGGCTGTGAGCAGCGTGGCACCTGCAAGTAGAGGAGGAGGAAAGTACCCTGGGTCAACTGCCCCACCAGTGGGGTTGAGGAGGACAGGAGACGCTGGGCATGATGACCCGAGCAGTGGGATTCATCCGTGGAGCATCATTCGGTGCCAGGCTTCGCTGCTGGTACCCGGTTGGTTCCAGTAACCGGCTTCATGTTCCCTTAGCAATTATTTGTGAGTAACCAGTAAC
This sequence comes from Vanellus vanellus, assembly GCF_965231255.1. NCBI lineage: Eukaryota > Metazoa > Chordata > Aves > Charadriiformes > Charadriidae > Vanellus > Vanellus vanellus. Next base: position 28,008,955 of record NC_138905.1, read on the forward strand.
ATCACCCATCAGCTGAAGTTTTCGATGAGGTTTCTCTGACATTCAGGAAAACATGTCTGGCAGAACATGGCCTAATTCTGGTGAAGCTATTTCCTAAAAAAAAAGAGTAAAACTGCAGTTTTTCCAAAAGTGAAGTTTTCACTGTCGGCTCAAGGGAGAGAATTAAGGCGTTGGGCTTCCGAGCTCTATGCTGAGCCTTACCAGGCAGTGATTGCGATGGGAAATGTGGCTTGATAGTGCTCAAATTCGAAATGAAATGTTTTTGATTAGTTTAATAAACTCAAATGAAACATTTCTCTTCCAACGACATCCAGTGTTTCTTTTTAAACTGGAAAATTTAATTTGTAAAAGTTTTGATGTTTCTGAATATGTTTTCTTAGAAATTAAGTCTTCAAAAGAGCATGATTTGTAGCAAGCTGTGATATCTCCTGCCTGAATTTGAAGGTGGTGTGGGGAAGGCAGGGTTTGCCCAGTCCTCTTCCAAGCTTCTAGTTGCCATTTGCCAAAGGTTTGCCGAGGTCTAGGGCCCTTCCTGTTTGAAACATCTAGATGCTACTGGAATATAAATACTAAATAATAAGTTATAGAGCGTAATGCTGCCCCTACTATAAAATCACAGGTAACATTCCCTCTTTGGGGTTCTACTTTACTGTGCTAATACTACTTAAGGCTTACAGTTCCTCCCAACAGGGGTTTCCCACTGCTAGTGGCCTTAGGTACTGCACAAAAAACTACTTCTCACTCTTTCCATGCTAAAAAAAACTTTAAAAATATTAAAATATCCCATTGCCATGAAATACAGTTGTACCAATATAAGATAGCTCTGTATTGTAAATTACTACATCTTAAACTTAAGCAATTACTGCATTGAAGTACGTACCCGGTAGCCTGAGAGCAGGCATAGCCTAGAAATACAGATAATCTTTGGTATAATGAAATATCTTCGTTAAGAGAAGGGAAAACTGCCTGCACAGCTGGCGTGTAGAAGTCACAGCTGCCAGGCCAAATCCTGCCTCAAGCATGACACAAGCAGTGCCATTGATTTAATGGAACTTGTTTGTGTGGATTACGGTTACCAGGCTTGGTTCTAAGCAGAAGACCTAAATTTAACTTATTTGCAGAAACTAACACCCAAGACTTCTCCCTACCACCTTTTAAGCAATTTTTTCTGAGTGCTTCAGAAGAGGAAAAGCTGGTTTCTAGAGCTATTTGCAGTATTTTGCAATGTACATGTTGTTCCGCTGTCCCTATTTAATAATTTCTTAAACCTATCTCTGAGATAGCACTTCATATATTTTCCTAAATCGATGAAACACGATAGAAATAGCAGCTGTCCGATTCACGTATCTGTACGGAACAACTGATCCGTGAAGGTATATTAATCAATATCAGAAGCACGCGTTTAATGTTTTCCAACTCTAACACTATATTGATGAGCTTTTACCAGGGAGGGGTCCAAGTTTAAGCCATGACTAATTCTGGCTCCAGGGAATGTGTGATTTCAGCCCAGTTTTATCTTTTGCTCAGCAAAAAAAAGTCCAGGCTGAATGGCTGGAGTTAGGATAGCCGCTCAAGCTAATTATAACTACCCCAACGATTTTTAAAGCGACTTTTTGTTTGTTTGTTTCAGGTAGTCGGGAATCTGCTTTTGTACATGCCATCTCCTCCGCTGGAGTGGTTTTTGCCATCACCAGGGCATGTAGCCAAGGGGAGCTGAAATCCTGCTCCTGCGATCCCAAGAAGAAAGGCTCTGCCAGGGACAGCAAGGGCCATTTTGACTGGGGGGGCTGCAGCGACAACATCGACTACGGCATTAAATTTGCCAGAGCCTTCGTAGATGCCAAAGAACGGAAAGGAAAAGATGCAAGAGCGCTGATGAACCTTCACAACAACAGAGCCGGGAGGAAGGTGGGTGTCCATCCAACTGATGCCTGGAGATGTTCTCTGTGAGCTCTGGCGGGTCTGGGGCAGGTAACGGATGGCCCTTGCTGACTGGTCTCCGCGGTTAGGAAGAAGTGCGGGATGAGCAGGAGCCTGAGAGGCTGTTTCTGTCTCCTTTGGAGGTTTGGGGTGGTAGGGATCTCCAAACAGGCTGAGCGCAACTGCTGAACAGTGCTCCCGTCGGAGTCAGTTCAGTGGCTCCGTGTGTGGGAAGTTGAGCCCGAGCCCAAGGCGTTGCAGGATCGGTTTGGATGGAGGTTTTGTTTTGAGCCTAATCTTTATATATGGAGGAGTTTTACTTTTGGTTAATACAGAACAGAAATTCCTAAGGGAGGCCGAAGACCACACTGAAGATCAGGCTTGACTATTAAAGAGCAAATTCAGAATAGCATTGGAGAAAAAAAACAAACCCATCCTGTCCATTCCTGTATGTACACGGTAAACCGAAACACAGAATGAGCAGAGAGAAAATACAGTTACTTCACTTTTTAAGAAAATAAATCCAAAGTACATGTCCCTCCAAAAGGCGTGGGCTTTGGGGTATGACCTGCTCTAAGCAACCCCCTTTTCTAAATGTTGTATGAAAATACCATTCCCCAATTTCAACAAAAAGAGGCTTTGCTTTTTTATTGTAGGTGAGTAGAAGGAGTAGTTGCCAGGCTTATTGCCCGCTGCTGGTGCAAGGGCTAAGGAATACGTGCCCCAACATTTTGTGGTGGTAGCTATAAATAGCAAGAAGAGTGCATGAAACTGGAATACACCATTTCATTACTCGAAACGTATTCAAAAGTTGCTGCCTCCACGGCATCTGAAATAATACAAAAGAATATTTTTCAGTGCTAGACCAGGCACTTCTAAAACGATTCGTAGAGCCTTCTTGTTTCTTGTCTTTGGTTTTCCTTAACGTATATTCAGTACGAAGTAAATTGTTCGTATTATGATCTTTTTGTATTAAAAAGTTCCTTTCATAAACTGTAAAATTGTTCTGTATTCACTAGCTCTTGGTAGAGGAAAAGATCCAATTTTAATGAATTGTACTGCAAGTAGATGTTTTTTTCTGATAAATGTTTCTACTTCAACATCTTTCCTCCACCTGTTTATTACTGACAGGTGTAATTAATATGTAATATAGACAGATGAGGCTATTCAGATCAGTGATACGCATATGTGATGCTATGGCTGTATTTATATTCCTGTCCAAAAGCAACTGCAGTCTACAACACAAGCAAAGACGTTGTAGGGATGAATTAGCTCCATGCTGGGAAGTGCTTTCTGAAATAGTTGAGTATCTTAGTAAGTTTAGAAATATATGTATATGCCAAATAATAAGACAGTATAGGTAAGCAGATAGTTTTTGTTTTGTTTTGTGTTTTTTTTTTTTAGAAAAAAGATAAAGAGGCGTTAATAAATGTATTTGATTCAAAATAATCAACATGTTCTCATATGCTTTAGGAGCTGCTTTATAGAAAGAGATGCTGATTTTTTTATCCCCAGTGCAACAGTGTACGTTTAGTTTTGCAGGGAAATCGCTACCTCAGCCCACCCACAAGCCTGGCACTGGGATCTGGATAAGCCCAGATGTGCCCTTGGCTTTTTCTCACCCCGAAAAGGGGATGCCTGTGTTGACAGGTTTCTTTTAACACTAGGCTATTACGATTTTACTAATTTATAAATACATTATATAAGTATTTATAATAATCCCATATGAATCATATGAAGTAATATGCTGTGTACCAGTCCAGGAACATCATTGAAAAAAAACCCCAACCCAAGTCCTGCATCCCTATGTGCAGCTTCTGCTCTTCCATGTCTCACTCCAGCAAGTTGTTTTAAGCAAACGAGTAGTTTAACTTATTTCTACTCAGGTAATTAAAACCAAGCATCTGCTTAAATCCCTTTCTGAGCAGAATCCCAGTTTTGTGATAGCACCATTGGCAACAAATTGGGGCTGTGGGAATGTCAGTGACTTCTTTGAAGCAGTCAAATCCTTTACCAGTTGGAAAGAAAGAAAATTAGAAGTACTTTGGTTTTATAACACATTCTCACATTATTACTAAGTGCTTGACTGAAAAATGCTCCCCGCTGTGCGTCAGTCTCACTCCTAATCATGGAGCTTTCCTCTCCCTTACCTTCCTCCCACGATGCCGTTCCTGTTGTACAAACTCTAAAATGTTCATATTTCACAAACCCTTAAGGCATAGTATCTATAGACCAAATATCCGTATCTTCAGAATTAGGAATTCATTATTTATTGTATATGAACCCATCTGTTGTTCTCCAACACCATACTGATAGCTTAAATGTCTGAGACGAAGCTGAAATGGCTTTAATGCTATTCAGTCATTAAATTAATGATGAGGGTGATCTCTCCAGCACAAGGTAGTGAAGGTCCTATTCCAAAATGTTTGTTAAAAGGTTTATAAGGTTTTATTTTAAAAATAGCATAGATCTGATGCCTAGCCCAGGTAAGATACTTTGCACGGTTTCTGCAAAATTATTTTAATATGAAATGCCCGTGAATTTCTAGGCAATATTTGAAAGACTATTCAGGGCAAAGGGCAACTTCATGGAGGTGAGCTAGAGAGGGTCGGTATGGCGATGCTGGAATGATGGGGAAACGGGGTACTTGGCCTACCAAGGGGCTGAGTGATTCTGTCCACTTCCCAGATCGTTTCCTACTGTCCAGTCTGTGTCCCAGCGTTATGGACCATCCCAGTCCTCGGGGTTGACTGGCAGGAGCAGGGAAGGGAAGCCCACCAGCCAGAGGATTGTGTGTACGGTTGAGTCAAGCAACCAGAGCAGACCAACCATGTGGGGATGACTTGATGCTACCAGTGGGTGTCACTACAGACCGTGACTTGGAGACCCACTGCAAGTCTGGCATTACAGCATGAATGGAAAAGAGCTGAGAAGCATAAATTACAGTTTGTTTTACCTGTGTGTATTTTACTGCGTTTCTAAACAGGCCGTGAAGCGGTTTTTGAAACAGGAGTGCAAATGTCACGGTGTGAGTGGATCGTGCACTCTAAGGACCTGTTGGCTGGCCATGGCAGACTTTAGGAAAACAGGAGATTATCTGTGGAAGAAATACAATGGAGCGATTCAGGTGGTCATGAATCAAGATGGCACGGGTTTCACTGTGGCTAATAAGAGATTTAAGAAGCCAACTAAGAATGACCTGGTATACTTTGAAAGCTCTCCAGACTACTGTATCAGGGACAGGGATGTAGGTAAGCCTCTATCATTACACATGAATGGTTTTATTTCAGACATTTGTACCTTGAAGGTCAAAAATTATCTTTATTATTGAGTGTGTGTGTATATATATATATATATTTTTTTTCTATATAAATCCATGCATGTAACCAGAAGGAAACGGACAGGAAGGTGTTTTGGAAGGACAGGTCTATACTAGAACAATAGCTCATCGATGTCCCTAGGTGTAGGACAGCCAGTTATTCTAACATAATTCAGCAGTTTCTTCCAGGTGCTGTGGAGCCCTGGAGACTCCGCAAGGCAAAAGCTGCTTTTAGAACTAGTTTTGAGTTACGGTCTGGAGGCAGGTCTGTACTGTACACAGCCTCATACGTGCTTGTATCACACAGCTTGCTCCAGAGCTGCCAAATCTAACTACAGCAGCCCCAAGTCCCGTGATGTCCCTATGATACCACCTCCTGTTGCTTCGCTTCTCTTCCATATTGCTATACTGCTGCTGCAGACTCCCAAGAGACCAGTGTCCTCCTTTATTGGCACATTCCCCGCAGCTCACTGTGGATGGAGGTAGCCCTAGAACACACCTCTCCCCATTGGTAATGTAGGAGGTACAGCAGCTTGGTGCAAACCATGCTTGCACCAGTCAACACTGGCTGCCCAGAGAGGTTGTGGAGTCTCCCACGCTGGAGACATTGAAAACCCGCCTGGACACCATCCTTTGGAGCCTGCTGTAGGTGACCCTGCTCTGGCAGGGTGGTTGGACTAGATGATCTCCAGAGGTCCCTTCCAACCCTGACCATTCTGTGGTTCTGTGAACACAGCTGTCGGTACCGTGGTGCAAGGCAGCCGGAGGACGTGCAGGTGGGTGAAAGAATAGAGGTTGGTGGGACACAGCCCACTGCATCGAGTGACACAGCTGCTTATTCCTCTTTACGAGACAGTGTTGGCTCCGTCCATGGTAACCATCACATTTTCGGAAGAGTCCTGCCAGCCCCAGTGGGAAGAGGTGAAGTTTCAGGGCTGCTATTAACAGTGAATTTTCCTGCTCTCGGAGATTTCGGTAGAGACACTTAACAGCGTTAGAGGATTCGAGGCATTGCCAGGCAACAGGAATCCTGCTAACGGTTCCTGACCTGTGTATAGTATTTCCTGATGTGGCAATTAAAAACTAGCAACTAGAAAAACAGAAATTTGGAAAAGAGAGCCAGAGTGAGTAATGTATGAAAGATGTTGTGGAACTAATTAATAGGTTGTATAATGTACCAGATTGCACCCGATATGACATATCCGTAAGTATCTGGATAGCAATGCAGCTCGACTCTTTTTGGCACCGCTGCCTATTTACAATCCAAGTTTACTTGGAGTGAGCATTGCAAAACAACTGTACTTAAATAAGAACAATATGTGAAATCCTGGTCGTGTACTATTGACTTCGGGGAACCCAGAATTTCATCCAGTACGCTTATGTTGTATGGTGTTACTGGTTAGTTGAGTAGTCAAGGTAATTTTAAATGTTACTTATGGCTTTCGTAGGTGATACTTATTACCTGCACAAACACATATTGTTCCTTGAATAGTGACTGATACGGTAAAGTCTAATACTTTAATCCAAGTGAATAAATGGGCATTTTGTGGCATTGTGCAGAGTCTGACTTTGCAGACTAGCATTTATTCAAAACTTTGTTCCTTGAAGTTGCCTCATTCATGCTAAAAACCCTGATTTCATTCTCCCCAAAAAGAAGACCTCTTCTCTGCGCGACCCATTTCTGTGTCAAAAAGCTATTTGATAGTCTCATCTGTTGGTCTTGTTATGGTGGAGGAGAGTGGGCACTTTTTTCCTGCGGTGTGTTACGTGTGCTTGCTTGGTGCTGTCAAGCCTGCCCAGAGATGGCAGAGTCTAACACATGCTTTGGCTCAGCTCAAGATAAGGCTGTGGATGAGGCGGTGTTTCTCTGCCACCCAAAATTCAGAGAATGTGGTTGTTTGGAAGAGCACAGTTTTGGCAAGCTGCAGTAAACCTTTAATGGGCTGCCCTGCTGCTCGTGTGGAGCAGAGAAAGAATTGGACAAACAAGAACTGATCTGACTTTGAGACAGGTAATTTCAGCAGCTGAGCAGCATTTTTATTTTATTCCCTTTGGTTTGCCCTGTTGAGCGCTCTGGAGCGTCCGCCCTGTTAAATGACTGGAAATGAAATGAGACTATGGAAGCCTGAGGTTTGAAATAGGTGAGGAGCACCTCGGCGTCGGCTAAATGTGATACCACAGCACTTTAGGATGTCCTTGAATACAATTCTGCTTTTCATTCTCCACGGAATTCAAGCAATTTAGTGCTACAGGAAAAAAAAAAAAGAAAAAAAAAAAAAGAGTATCTGGAGATTAGTTAGTATTGGGACTGAATGACGGATTCCCAGAGCAAACCTTATGAAGCCTCAGGGCTTGACCAGGAGACAGCTTCACAAACTGTAAAACCACCAAACCCACATCCTCTGTGGCTTGGGTGTGTTAACACACACCAACCGGTAAACTAAAGGTGCTGCGGTAAAGGTGATGCGGTAGCATCAGTGGTCCATCCAAAAAAACATATACCTCACTCGTCTTCTGCCATCGGAGCTTTCAGCGTTGGCACTTCTCACTGGTGGTGGGCAGCCACCAGAGGGTGCTGGGACTGAATACACCCCATTGGGACTGGCAGTCTGTCTGGGGGATGCAGCTGGACATACATACATGGATCACCCCTACAACGTGATAAATATGATATTATTATTTTTTTTTTCCTAGAAGCAAAAGAGGATTCATTGATTTTGGGAGAGATATAATATGTGCAAATCATTAGTAGCAACTCAATAGCCAGAGAACATAATAGCTCAACCACCTCTCGTTGAACATTAAGTTTTCACGACTTTTAGAAAAGAACCAAAGGAAGATTTTTCAGAAGTGTTCAGAATTCACTTAACTCTGCTCACATGGATGCTGAAATAATTTTTACTCACAATTTTGTACTCAGAATTTGATAGAAACAGAGGTAGGACATCCCAGAGGGCTTTTGAAAATCTTGTCACGAACTTACAAATTTTGCCACACTTTGCCTGGTCGTCCCTTGTATTATCATAAATTTCCAGTTCCCAAAACCAATCTGAGTATACGCAGGACTGCACAGGGATTCACCTGTTAGAAATGCTCAGGCTGTGAAGGGAAATAAAGTGACAGCTACACAAGTGGCAGTCCCGCTGTTCACCTCCGAAATGCTTTAAAAAAACCCCAACCTCTTGCTTGTCTGCTTATAAGTTTCTGTTAGAATCATTTTAAGTTTTAAAAGAGCATAATTTGACCATCCACGCAGGCTTGGTTGTTTGAAAGCTGTTGCAAGTTTATGATGTTTTGAACGTACCGGTGGACAAGCAGAGACTACTTTAGGAATAAACATAGGAGCAGCCGTAGCGTGGGCATCACCAGCTTGCTGGCCGAGCCCTCGTTACGGGCTGTTGTTCATAGAGACTATTAAAGCAGCGTAACATCTTCCTGCAAAAGAAAGCATTTTAGAACGGGTTTATTAAAAATTAATTTGTACAGAGCAACCAAAAAAAACTTAGGCAGTGTTTGGGTGAAGCTTCTTCCTGCATGGAGACCCCCACCAAAGTGTGTAGAGCAAGTGAGATCAGCTACGCATGGTGAGGTGGTGCCTGTGGAGCGGAGAGGTTGTGTCTCCAAGCATGGACACCAAGGTGGAGGTGGTGGGCGAGTGACAGGATGGCATTGGTGAGCACGTGTTGACTGTTTGTGACTGCTCTGGTGGCAACAAGGCTTCAGCTGTGTGAAGGTGGTGGTGGAGCAAAGAGGTAGATTGTGTCTCTGTGCAGGTGGTCTCAGGCTGCTGCAGCAGTCCCTCAGGACCTGCTGCAAACCCCTGTGCCATGTGCTTCAAGTTATCTGTAGGTTTCTCCCAACACTCACATGGTCCTGCTTTGGGCACTGTCATAGCCAGTGTCGCTGCCTCTGCCTGTGCATAGGGTGTGGGTTGCGTACCTGGATTGTGGTGGCCATCTCAACAGGCAGGTGGTCTTCAACAGGCAGACAAGGTGCTGTGGCTGTGTCTGAGGACCCTCCACACGTGGTGTCCCACTGGGAAGCACTGTGGAGATGCATGCACAGTGCCACGGGCAGCCCCCTGGAGCTGCGCGTTGGGTGACAAACCACATGCTCGAGATGACCTGCTTCGAGTCCTCCACAGGATAATTTTTCTGTTAATTTATTTCCCTTGCTGCCCCACATAAGCCATTTTCTGCATTTTTGAGATTAATGAGGCCAAGTCCAGAGTGAAAGAAAAACATGAACTTAAAGTATAGCCTGCAAAGTATTGGTGTTGGGCAAGATGTGTTAGTACTTGAGGTATGTAACCCATGGAGGGAAACCAACCCTCATCTATGTCAAAACCTTCTCACTGAGGTTAGCCGCATACAGGCAGTCCCTCTGCGACTCCTTGGCCCGTATCTCCCCATTTATGCATTGCAAACATGTTGGGTGCAGTCCCAGCCCTGCTCAAGCTGACGGTGGAGCTTGTGATGACTACCATCAGAGCAGCTCTTCTCCAAGCACCGTCCGGAAGGGAGCAGCACAATCGCCCCAGGAGCCTCTGGGAGCTGAGAGGTTATGACAGCTATCAGTGGCTCTGGAAATTAAAGCGAGACACATCTTTACTCTAAACTCAATCTGGATAAGCTGCTTTTATCAGCACGTTGCTGTCTCTTCGTTGCCGGCCTGGGAAATCCCAGCCCTTCCGAGACAAGGCTGCCTCCGGTGTGTGCTGCTTGTGCTCTCCAGCCCTGCTGTACTGGGGTGTTGTGCGCAGGGTCCACGTGAATCTTTCTTGATTTAGTGAGTAGCTTCTGAGCTACTTTTCTGTATTTCCTTTTTTTTTTTTTTTTTTTTTTAAAAACCCAAATTCTTGTGTAGAAACTAGTTTATTGTTGTTGGGGATTTCACTGCCTCCTATTTTTTTTGTTAGGTGAAAGTCAAGCAATGAGCTTTATTGCTTGAAGCCAGATTTTTAATCAGTAGAAACAGAAGGGAAATTCTCACATTATAAAGGAATAAATTCATTTTATTGCTTTAGGAATGGGAAAAAATATTTTTCAATTTACCCTGTGTTTGCTTAAGAAAACAACTGTGCACACCAAGAAGAAAGAGTTTGATGTACGGACCGTAAAGTTGGCAGTGTTAAAAGCTGTGGATGTTTTGGCAGGTATAATGTTGTGTGTCGGCATGGCAATTCCAAAACTTGAACTGAAAACAAAGAGGTCGCATGAAAACCTTTTGCAAGTTAGAACACACTCCTGCCTCTTAAGTGATGAGGAGGTGCATTAGCCGGCAAAGCTCAGAAAACTCCACCTTAATTTTGTTTAGTGTCTTCTGTTGTCTTCATCACCCGGGTACGCGAGTGCCCACCAAGGAACGCAGCACCTTGCCTGGCTGCTCGCTGACAGTTATTCCTCATTTTCCTTCTCATGAGAGAAGCCGCAGAGATCCAGAAGATGCTGTTTGAACTTTTGAAAACCATTGATTCTGCTCAGAAACTAAGCCTTTACATCAGCCTGTTCTCTCTTTCATCATTTCCGTGGATAATCTAGTCTCCTCTCCTAGTGGTGTAGTCAATGTTGATGTGTTACGGGCAGTATCAGATGATACCGGCTTCTGGCTAGCTGTTAGGAGACGAAATAATTTTGGTTTTGAAGTCAGTGGCAAAACTCCCATTGAAACCAAGGGCCGTATCCCGCTCAGGTTCTCCTTTGCTGCTGTGCAGTTTCCCTCAACATCTGGAAACAAGAACTTTGGAGTTGGAAACTAACCTGTGCCTTGGCTGAGGAATGTGGTCAGACGTTCCTGGAGCAGCTCCTGCACCTCATCACAGGCGGGTGCGATAGCCTGCGCTTGTCCTCATGTGGAGGGGGACGTGGGGTCTTCCTTCCACCCCAGGAGCCCGGTGGCATGGCCCTGCTCTGCTCCCGGTCAGGAGATGCTCTGAGGTGGAGAGTGGCTTTGCTTTGCCTCCGTTGGAGGAGTGACACCTGGCTGGCTGCCACGCGATGGTGGCACGGCGAAGGCTATCGAGTGTCCACCTTGTTTCACACAAACCACAATCAGAAAGCAAAGCACCAAAACCACCAAGCGGTTTGAAATGTACCCCAAATCGTGGTTGTTGGAGATTGTTGTCCTTGGTGTGCTGCGTTGGGCAGCCCAGGCACTCCGGGACTTGGGGGCTGCGCCCCGTCAGCGGGGTAAAGCAGCACCCAGAGGCAGGGAGGAGTGGGGGAGCCTGTGCAGGGAGGTAAGCAGGAATTCACACCGAATTCCAAACGCAGGACATGAATCATGCGAGTTGCAAGCTTGGCCTTTGTACCTTTTTTTTTTTGTCTGAGCAGAGAGGGCAGGACAGGCCCCTACAAAAGCGGTTATTCAGTTGTATTTTGCACGATCTGGGATGCGACGGGTATTGCCGTGGGCTGACACAAGCACCAGCACTTACTTTGGGGCGTCCCAGCTGTTTGCACAGCGTCGTGGATGGGGGAGAAAGCGGCAGCCGGGAAGCAGGGATTGGTTCGCTTTCCTATGGGACCGCAGTCAGATCAAGTAGCTGTGTGTCCTCCTGAGCCCTTGTCCCTGCCTAGATCAGGGGCACCAGGGGCCACTGGAAGTCTCTGTCGCTCAGTGTGGAGCTATTCCTGGAAAAAGGATCTGGGAAAGGCCTTTTGGCATCACTGCTTTGCCCTGGTGCAGTTGGCCTTGCAGGGAGAGCTGCGTGGCAGAGGGCTTACTAGGGGTGGTGTGACCCATCCAGGTCATTGCTGGTGGGACCTCTTCTCCTCCTCCTCCCCAGGATGCCCTGAATGGGATGGGATTCAGGTGCAGTCACTGGCTGCGGGGACAGACCAGGAGTTGCTGCCAGTTCCTGATGCAGGGTATGCCCGAGGCAACATGTCACTGTTTTTTACATCAATGTGAGGTGCTCTGCAAATAGCAGAGTTGTCCTGGTTTGAGGACTTTAAAGTGTTGTTCAGCTGCCTCCCCAAGGATGCTGCACAGAGTGCTGGTCCATGGGCAGCAGGATGAGCAGGCTCGAACCCTGAGGAGGTCTGGGATTTATCAGGCTGCAGTTGCAGGAGCCCATCACTGGCTCTGTTCAGCCTGTCTTCTCCTCCCTCTGCCTTTTCACTCTCGGGTGGCTCAGCAGGTCTCTGCTTGGTCAGTGCCACAGCACCTTTGTAGCCTAGGACCCCTGAGCCAGGGCCGGTGTCTCTGCTGTCGCCAGCCGTGGGCACCCGCTGAGCCCAGGGGGCAGGCAGCCACTCAGCACCCTTCTGCTCTGCTCCCAGAAGACGCGGACCAGCGATTTGATATTGAAGCTTTCCAGGTGTATATTTCCACCTCTGGCCCAATGAATATTTAAATAAATACAGGAATATAGGCTATGGGAGAGAAGGCTGAGATGACTTGTAGGGACTTCTTGGGTGGTGAGACACTGGCACAGGTTGCCCAGAGAAGTTGTGGGTGTCCCAGCCCTGGAGGTGTTCAAGGCCAGGCTGGATGGGGCTTTGAGCAACCTGGTCTAGTGGGAGGTGTCCCTGCCCATGGCAGGGGGGTTGGAACGAGAATCTGTAAGGTCCCTTCCAACCTAAACCGTTCTATGATTCTACAACTGAAACACTCCTCTGGGGCAGCAGTTGAAGCCTATTCTGCCTTAGATGCAAGAAGAACAAAATTTCCCCCACTGTGGCTAAATTGTGTGTCAGTCACATGTCAAACCGCAGTCTGAGAAGATGACTTTACTCAAGTGCCTGAGACCACTCAGTGCCTCAGTGTCTGGGCCAAGACCCAAAAAAGACATGAAGTCTCCCTGATGCTGGGGACGGTAGGGGATGGAGGAACAAGGAATACTTGTACATTGTGAAGTGCTGAATACAGCCGTGGTGGTATGTACAACCATACATACACCATAGGGGGAAAAAAAAAGAGAATTATGCAGCTTAGTTTTTTCATAATTACAGGGTAATACAGCTTAAGTTTTATTAATGAAGATTGGTTTGCTAATTTGAATTAATGTCCGCATGCTTTTTTTTTTTCTTTAAGAAGGTAAACTGTCCGTGTTTGATGTACACCTGTGCATACACTTTATAAAATGTTTCCGTAATGTTTAATTTAATGGCCACAGTCAATAGTTAGGGAATCTCATTTTGGCCAAGAACAGAAGAATGGAGCTATAATCGGGTCTAGGGAAAATGCCAGAACAATGTTCATCTCATGGCTATACCTGAAATTGATTTATAATAGCAGTACATAAGAAATTAGGTGAAGCAATGAGTATTCATGAAGTTTCCAGATTGATGATAATAATGTGTCAACAGCTCTAGTGTAGATCCTGAAGTGTACTCTAACATAAGTTGGTATGAGATGAGCAGCAGCGCCTATGTGGCACAGTAACTGGGCTAAAACATGCCTTAAAGAGCCATTTTGTGCCACGTGGAGACGGGAAGAGGCATTTTGGCCACTCCAGAGAGATTTTAAGAACAGGAAGAGGTGGGGGGGTGTTCCCTTGCCCATCCTTTTGTCCACATCAGGCTGCTATTTAGTTTCTTCTAACCTCTGCCAAGAAAGAGGAGAAGAACCCTTTGTGCTTACCCTGCAGAGATGAGAGGTGGCACAGAGCAGCCACTCTTCAGCTGCCATCTGAACTGGTGGGCCCAGGGGCTGTGGGTGGACGCTGCAGGGATGCCAAGCAGTTGGGGTGCTTCTACGCTCGCTCCTGCAAAGACTTCGACCACTGGCAGCACCGTTACTCTGCCCATCGTGTCCCTTGGAGCCACCCAATTTAGCAATATTCTCATTCCCAGCCCTCCCCTGCCCACCCACAGCTCCTCTGCAGAGCCCACGAGCTCCCAAGCACCGGTGGGGTGCTCCTCCCGGGCACCCCATTTCACACAGCCCGGAGGGACTGGACGCAGGGGGCAGGAGGGGGCTGCACGGCTGCCCCGGGGAGGGAATTTGCTCCCTGGAGAGGAAAGAGGTGCTACAGAAAGATGAAGGAAAGCACGATGATACGAAAAGAATCGGGGAGAGCCTTGAAGTATTTGGTCCATTTTACTCCTTCTCATCTCCAAAGCAGATTTCCAGGATAAATTTGAGTATTTGTGCGAAATGTTACCCCATTATAGGCAATTTTTCTGGCTTGATATTGAACCCCAGGTTATATGATGTTGAAGGATCTAATACATTGCAAATTGTATTTCCTATACCTGTTTTCATGTGCTTTCTGTCCTTCCTTAAAATCCACCTCCTGACCTTTCCTGCGTTTCCTTCGCAGGGTCCCTCGGGACAGCCGGTCGGGTGTGTAACCAGACCTCCCGCGGCATGGACAGCTGTGAAGTGATGTGCTGCGGGAGAGGCTACGACACCTCCCGTGTCAGCAGAATGACAAAATGCGAGTGCAAATTCCACTGGTGTTGTGCTGTGCGCTGCCAGGACTGCCTAGAAGTGGTTGATATTCACACCTGCAAAGCACCGAAGAGCGCTGGCTGGATCTCCCGGACATGATGTACCAGGCTACTGATGCTTGAGGACCACAGCCTTTGCCCTTCCTGCTCCATGCAGGGAATGTGTCCGAGGCCTCCTCTACTTTTACACCATTTTTGCCTTTGTCTTTCATTGCACGGGAGCTGCTGAATAATTAATACAAACTCTGCAGGATTCACTTCCCACTTCTGCATGGCGGCGTTGCTGCAGAGTTGGCTGTGCATAAACTGATGCAACTCTGGAAGGACGTACTTCTGCCGGGACTCTTCCAACCACCACGCAACTCTCCTCCAGACTCCTTGCGGCAAGTTATTCCTGCCATCAGGAACGCAGCAAGACGCAAAGATGAGGCATTTCTAACAAGACCACCACCACCTGTGTGAGCTGATCTTGCTCAAACGTCTTCCAAAGGATCTTGTGCTGGTCACAGTGGTGCCCTGGATACTGAAGTGCCCGGGAGCTTGAGCACCAGCTGGTGGTTGCTCCATGACAGAGTGAAACTCTTTATGGGAGGGATGTTTGTCCATCCCTGGTGGACTGGAGTTTGCAGTGGGGTGGCCCAGCTGCCATCTCGTGTGTCGTCCAGGGCCACCCTGGCTGCCATTAGCACCCTGTGGCTTCCCATGGGGTGGAAATAGGGCCCATGGCGAAACGCGAAGGAAGCTGTAGGAAATATATTCAGCCACAACATTTTCATAAACTATTAAAGAGTCAAAGCAAATGTCAGTTATATATTTGTGAAAAGTTGCCTTAAAAGCTTTTAAAAGGTCATTAATACTAACTGCTGAGTTTTTTTGTGATCTGAAGGATCGAAGAGATTTGTTTCTCAGCCCAGTGAGAGCTCGGTATAGGACATTCAACCACCTGAGGATAAGGTTTCCTATTTTTCATTTACTGACTAAACAGAAAAACATTTGCAGAAAGCTGATGGAGAAGGAAATACCTTGCCTCAGTAATGACTTGGTTTCTAAAGAATTTAACAACTTCTATGTTCTTTTAAATTTAATAAATCTATTAAATGTGTTCAGAATGGCACTTTCCATTCAGATGGGGACTTCCAAATGAACTTTTCTCTGAATACTTTCTGCAAAAACTTACGCCTGTGATTAAGGCTGCGTTGGCCATTGATGGAGGCAGTTACAGGTTGTGCCAGGTCCATATGCTGGGCTGGGACCAGCACAAACCCACAGAGCGCTGGAAAGACGTGCAGGCTCATGAGGCTTAGAAATCCCAGTCTCAACGGGAGAGGAGCTGGGTCAGAGAGGGACCAGTCCTCTGTCCTCAGAGCAGAGAGCAGCAAAAGACGAGAGATGGGTCCTGTGCCGGTAGGTCTAATAAGGCTGTGGAAAAGCACCCATGAAGGGCAGAGACAGGCAAAAAGTAATGAAAAAAAAAAAAAAACAAAACCAACAAAAACCAAGTAGGAAAAGGAGGCTGAACGGGTGATAAAACATATTGTCGATGTAGGTAAAATTTCCATATGAAAATAAGAAAGACTGGAGGAACCCCCCCCAGCAGGTACAAACAGTGCATGAAAAAGTAATATAGCATACCATGGCAATAAAGTGAGTATGCTGGTTATTTATTTATTTTTTTTTTTTTAAAGAATATTTAAAAAGAATGGGGTTTTGCATTCAGTGGTCTTGAGAGAGCAGTCATTTACATCTGAAAGGCTTTGGGAAAAGTTTGCATCATTTAAATGGGCAAGTCAGCTCCAGAAGGCAGAGCTGGCATTAAAAGATTAGGAGGATCCGGAAAGGTATTTATTTGGACGATAAGATAATATTTCAGTTACCGTACACGGCATTAAAGTAATGATCCCGGTTAGAAGTAAGAATAATCATCCTTCTGGGTATAAAGCAACTGCTGGTGGGAACAGCCCTGTCATGGTGTTAGTGTACAGCGTGTGCATTGCACACACACGTAGTGTGTACATCCGTATACACGTTCGGTTCAGTGGTTGTACCGTTGGCCTTATTACTGCTGGTAATTCTGGCTGTGGGCTGGACAAGGACAATTTCACACCTAATTGTATTTAAAGGTGAGCCCCAAGGAGAATTTTTATTAGGATTTCATTGTGAAATCAAATCCACGTGGAGTTCGCAGCCTGAGCAATATCACATTTTAAGCCTTAAACTTAAACAAGTTAAAAGCAATATAATATTTTTAATTTTTTTTTTTTTTTGTGCCAGGTGTTTTGAAGGATTCAGAGACTCTTTGAGTAGTCTACAAATTCACCGTGTAATCATGCAGAAAATATTTCAGTGTTCTGGAAAAAAAGGAAGCCTCATTCTTACAAGGGTACTTGTTCTAGGAAGCCGGGTAAAAGGTAATAAAATCAGATCACTTCTCAACTCCGTCATTTGGTTAACACAACAGAAAACAAACCCACCTGAATTCTGCAGTCCCGGGGAAAGTGTTTTGGGGTCACTATATTAAAGGTGGAACTTTCATTCCCCAACCTGGTCGTCTTCCACCAAGGTATGTCTTCTTGCTCCAAACTTCCCCCTGGGGGCCTGTGGTTCCTGAATGCTACTCTTACCAGTAAGACCAGGAAGATGGTGGCAGTGAGTACCTTGGCCTTTTTGGTGTCCTTTGTCACCAGATTCCCTGCCCCATTTAGCAGTGGGCCCACCAAAGGTGCACAGCAGCCTGAATTTTATATTCCACACGTGCCATATTAATAAGCTGCAATGCAATTCCCCCACCGAACCTGCTTTACCAGAGGAAAAGCAGAATATTTTGCAGCACAACAAAAGTGGAACAGCTGAGCTGGCCAATTGTTTGATTAAATTTTTTGCTGCATTTATGATTTTTTTTTTTTTTTCTTTTTAAAGAGAAGAGCTCGAGGTAGGCTTCTTACAGCTGTAAGCATTTCTGCTGCCTCTTCCATGAAGAAAGCACTCCCGGGAGCTTTTGCTATTTCTTGGTGGGAAAAGATGCTCAGCGGTGTAAATATTGCTAGGAAAGGCACCTCCTCGACCTTCAGCTAATCAAATAAAGAAAAAAACGGGGGAGCAAAGAAGAAACAGAAATCAGGCAAGGCGTATGAAATAACCCTGTATTTTGTTCCATGGAATAAATTTATTCATGTGTTTAATCATGAAGAGGAAACAGCTGTCCCTAGGTAGACACTTTAGTGTCAGAATAATGTTAGCTGAGGCAAAAGGTCATAGGATTATTTTTTTTTTAAATATGCAGTCCAATTTTCTTGAGGGAGTTCCCTTTAGCTGCATGAAATCAGAATCTAGCAGCATTCTGAAATGCTGAGAGCCTGCCAAGCTTTTTTGGGATTGCTCCCTCCCCACTATTTTCTTTTTTACCAAATTTAACCCTAAAAAGCGTGTCGAGCTGTTTTAGGAGAAATCGCATGAAATAAAAGTGTAATTTTCTTTTACCTCATGGAAAATGAGGTAAAAGACTGGGAATGATGGGATGACTAAAAAGGGAATGACTTTGAGGAATGGCGGTGTATGTTAGGGCATGTGGGTATTGTTGCTCGAGAGATTGTTGTGTTGCTTCTTTTTTTCCTGCAAAACTATCTGAACCCAATTTGTGCACCTCACCCTCACCTCCCACCCCTGTGTAACCGCCTTCGCAGACGTGAATTAGAAATAAAATACCGCATTTCTGGTACTGTGCTGCACAGCTGCCGAAGGGCATCCAGCCCGGATGCCCAAATCACACCTGCAGGCTTCGTGCCCAGCCCCTCGCGGGACTCAGCATATGGTGGGAAAGCGGAAATAAACGTTTTACTGGGGATTAGTGAAGGTCACACAGCTTTTGGGCTGGGAAGGGATGCTTTCACCAGGAAAAAAAACAGCTCTTAATCCACTGGGGCAGCACGAAGCATCCCAACGCTTGCTCACCTCTGTGGGTTTTGCCCCACGCTCTTAGGAAGGGCTACAGCCTTCATGTGCAGGTGATGGCCACCTCCGAGGGCAGAGGCAGGTTTGTGGTTGTGTATAACAGCCTGCAGGGTTCTTCTGCCACTTCAAACGACACAAATGAACTTGTATTATTATCTGAAATAATAATTTCAGCAGCAGTTCATGGGCTGCAATCACAAACACGTGGGTTTGGGTTTTTTTTTTTTTTTGTGTAACAGCTCATTTGCTTGATTAAATGGATGTGACTTCATTATGTAAGATCTCTTGTGTGAAAGAAGCAAATGCATATAAACCAGTATATTGACTGCTCCTCCTTCATTGTTCCAGGGGTGCCTCTCTGCTCCCTCGCTGGTGGAAGCTGGGCAGGAGCCCCCCACAAAGCTGTGTGGCACGTGGGGCTGGGGGCTACCTTGCACACTCTGCCTTAACTACAGCCCCTGAGGCTTTCAAGCCCTCCGTGCGGTGACAGCCACAGTGGGTGTGAAGGGGTGTGTGTGAGGAGTGCAGCATCCTTTGGCTGTTTACCTTCTGTGGGCTTCTGCAACACAGGAAAACTCCTGATACTTTTTCTTCCTTTCTACTGGGGTAAGGACTTCTGTCCTACTCCACTGGAAAATCACAGTCTGTCTATGCGGTGTTCACACCAAATCACAGCAAACGATTCGTAACCAGGGAAAGCAGCAGCCATCCCCTGGGTGCAGCACTCGCCTCTCTGAGTGTGGCTCTCGCCTTGGAGCAGCTATAAATCTACCCGGTGGGAGGGCCAGAGGTGGCCAGCTTGGCTTACCTGACACTCCTGGGCTTCTCTCCTTTTTTGTTCTATGCAGGTTATAGTGTAAAGAGATAGCGTGTGTTCAAAATTGTATTAGGTTGTCTTCAAAGAAAAATACAGGAACTGTTAACATTTGGAGTTAGAAAGCTCTCCTGTACCCCCCAAATCTGCAAACTGAAGATTCGGATGAGTTATTGTCTGAACCAGATTTCCAGAAGGCTCATCTCCACGCAAAGCCAGAGGTTTTCCATCATGATAATCATGGGCTGTGTTTGCCTTTTGATCTAAGCTGTGCTGAACTTCAGAGGAAACATGTCAGAGGCAGAAAAGCCTAAGGCGACAAACTCTGCCCGATGAAAAAGAAAATCCCTTTGTCTGACTTGCTTAGTCTCCTAGATACCTAGAATTAGAATTAAAGCTAAAGAGATATTTTTCAGATAAAATCCATGGCTCATTACTGCTTATAAGGGAGATGGATACTAGAAATAGTCGAAATAGACTTGCATAAAGATATTTTTGAGTTCCTAAAAGTTCCCCGTAGTTCAAGGGAAGAATCTGATTCTTCCAGGAGTTAAACATTCTTTTTTATCGGATTATTACAGATAGTAATTCCCACACAGATCACAATTCGCATTATCTCTTCCTCTAACAGAAGGCCAAACTACTACCTTAGTCACTGACAAATATGGACATTTGTGTGTAGCTAGACATACAGTGCTATGCAAACGCATTTATATATTAGGACTGTTAATCACAGCAATTTGTTCTGTTGAAATGTAGGGTATATATAAATGAACTTTAAAGGTTTTTGAGGTGGCTGGGAATACACGACACAAAGCAGCATAGGACAGCAAGAGCTGACTATGCCCGGTTTTCACCAACCTTAAATAATTGTGACAGTGCTGCTACGAGGCAAACGGATGAATGTGATTATCCCTAGTTTCACAGCTAGAGATGCACAGGAGCACCTGCTGGAAAGGTGTCCTCTGTGGCTGTTCGAGCAATTCAGGTACAAAGCCGAGAACACAACCATTGGCCCACGTCACACTTCCACAAGCTGTCCACTGGCAATCCGCTACCTCTAATCTTATGCCACATCCCACATCAAATGTAAGCCACGTTCATTTCAACATTACAGCGAATTGTTTTGTGGGAATAATAGCCAGAGATGAAAAAAAAAAACTGTACGGAAATCCCCAATGGTGACACACCTCACCAGTTTTAACATTTAGCCACGGGGCTCTCTGATCTTCTGTGTCCTCCCTCAGGCCTCATTCTTACAGTTGGTTTCTCCTGGTGCGGGGCTGTCTTTTTTCCTCACGGCACAGTGGTGTTTGCCTTAATGCAGTACTATTGCTCGCTTGGACAAAAATCTTTCTTCTATGTCAACTAGCACATCTGCGATCAAGAGGGCAAAAGACAATGTAATGCATCTCCTGCTGTTAAGAAACACTTCCCTTTCATAGCAACTCCAATAACGGGCGGTTTGTCTTTGCTCACTCATTTCCTCATTGATAAACAAACTTATCTCCTTGGGGATCACACTCCCTCAAGCTGCTCAGAAGTTTTAGAAGAATAGAGAAATTGAACTGGCAAAGTGGCATTTTTGGTCTGCTGCATCGGGTTTATGGTTTCTTATCTGGGAGAGGAGTTGGAAAAAAAAAAATCCTTGAGGCATCCGTAAGGATGCACTTTCAGTTCTTGACAGACAGGACTATCTGCTTCAACTTCCAGGTCAAATTCCTGATCTTAAAGCTGGCCTTGTGCATTAGCAGAGGTGTCTGCAGGAGGTTTCCATCTACTGTGGCTAAGTTATAAATGAATACTTTGTCTAAACCTCTCACAGCACAAAGATAAGATTTCCTGAGGTACTGATGAAACACCAACCTCTCTATTAATTGTGCATGAACTAACACCAATTTTGCTAATGAGCTTCTGGTCTCAGGCAGTAGTTTATAAAGCTGATGTTTAATCTGTACAGGAAAAAGTACCTGCTTTTTCGTACTTGAAAAATACTAGTAATGCAATAAAAACTCAGCAAGAAATATGTAAAAGCATGAATGCAACAATGCAACGGTCACTCACTACAGGTCGGTTTGTCTAAAATTCTCTGCCATTACTTACCTATGCTTTGTTCTGTACACAGAGAACAAAGCACAGAGCTTCCGGAGATACTTGAAATAACAGTGGTGTGAAGAAAACCTGTCAATTACGTGGCCTTTTTGAAAATTCAGATGAGGATACAACTGACCTCTGTGCAGGGATGGGAATCAGAAGCCCAATGTGCCATCCAAAATGCCTGGAGAGCCTAAAGCTGCTTTAAACAAGAGCTTTAACTGTCTAGAAGCCCCGTCTAGACTGTCTGTAGCGGTGAGGGCTTGACCCTAATTGAACTCCATCAGAAAAGGCAGTGATAGGGTTGCTTAATTGTAAAGTTATTAGCGTTTTTTCATTAACTGAACGGAAAGCCTAGCGCTAGCTGTGGTGAAGCAGATACACCACACATGTTTAAGAACACGAAGTGCGATCTGAGCTTTGAAGAAGAAGCCAAAAGACAGCAATGCTGCAATACACAAAAGTTTATTTTTAAGTTTTTCTTTTCTGAAGGCAAAATATAATAGAACCTAACATCAATGTATTTTGTACAACAAAACAGTTTTTATATGAGAACAGACAATCCATGAAGAGTTTTTAAGTCTTAGAACTGCTTCCCTTTTTTATCATGCTTTCTTGTGGTCAACAAAAAGTTGGCACAGAAGATGTCATGGCAGTCAGTCAGCAGGCGTGCTCCCTCAGATCCTCGTCAGCTGGTGCCACAGACTGGAGGGCAGGATGCTTTCTACTTTTTCCATCACAAAATTTAAAGGGGCAAAGAGGGTGCTGAGAAACTGCAAAGAAATCAGATACACGTTCAGATCAAAATCCAGGAGACAACACACCTCAAGAGAAAGCTGTCCAATAAGACAAGAAACTCTTGCTGCATTCCTCTGTAAAATCTTCCAGCATGATAAAAACTATATAATTCACGTATAAAGATGCCCTGCCAAATTCTAAGTCTTGCATATACACAGATGTCTGGATTTTGCAGAAAAGCAAGACTCTGACTTTTATGAAGATCAAAGTGATGAACTACAAAAGTTTTCACACGTCTCACATCCTAGATTCAGGCTCATACTGAAGCCACTAAAAGTTCAAACCAAAACCTACTGAGGGAAAGAGAGGCTCTTTCAGAACAGCAAAATCTGTGAGACCACCTCTCAGAGACAAAACGCAGGTCTGTAGATTCAGGTTTAAAATGGTTCTGCATTATCTATAGATCTGCTATATCCGCTGGGGCATCACTAACTGGAATTTATCTTAACATCTTCCCTCTGTTACAGAACACAGCCGGCAACGTTGAGAGAGGTTTCAGTATATTAATGTTAGGACAGGCGTGCGTGACAAAAATCAAGGGAATAGAGACCATTTTATCACAGGAAAAAAACACTGCCTGCTACACATCTCACAACTCAGGTACTCAAAACACTCCCCAAATTTTGGGAAACACATATTAACTGTGCTTTACATTAGCTGCAATTTAACTGTACAGCTATGTTGGGGCCCTATACGTGTATGAGAGACTACAGTAATATGCAAAGTCAGCCACTTCGAGACTGTGAACCCTGTGGCTTCTAAGCCTTTAGGCTGATGCAACTTTGCTAAAAATAGTCCTGTTTGTTTGAAACTGATTGGCAAAGAGCTGCGAGAAGTTTGTGTTTCAGTTACTGCCCTGTAGTCAGCACAAAACATGAACTCCGCTTACTGCACTGATATGTACATGAAGTCTGCTTGGTAGGTCAGTATTAAAGCAAATGTAGCGCTGGATGTGTTCTCTTTTTGCCAAAAAGAACTCTCTCTCCTGACAAGAGAGAGCATCAGACTTTAGATATAAATACACTTAGATCCCCTTCCATGTTCTGAATTTGTCCCATATATCTTTAGGCACTTAAAGGACGCAGACATGGGGGTCTGGTTCCCCTGAAGTCACTGAAGAGAACTAAGCACTTCTAGAGAGTAATTCTACCCGTTCCAGGACCAGAACTGCCCTTTGAAATTGCCTCTTCCCTCTCTACCCCCCGCTGCAGAGGGAGCCAGGGCGGTTGGGCTTTGTCTTCTCCTGTAAAGCAAGGAGGACCGCGGCACAGTGCGGGGTGCTGGCCTGCCCCAGCCCCACTCCTGAACTGCTAGCACAGCTCCCAACACAGTTCTGGCCCATGCCACTTCGCCTCTCCCCAACAAAGCCCAGGCAGAGTTTGGGGACTGCACAGGGCAGGGACAGTTCCCAGCAGCCAGCGAGGATGGGACCATCCTGCCTTTGAAGGGAGGAGAGGTTAGAGGTACAGACGTGAACTGAGATGTGTCACTTGGCTTTGGAGTCACAGAACAAACAGTATTTTATTACTTAATACAGATAGGGCCTTGGTCTCTAACTTAGACTCCTAAGGATCTAAAGTTAAGCATGAAAAATGCGATTTCAAAAATTGTTACAGGTCTGTGTGCTGCTGAAACACAGCTATATATGGCAAAGGTATGTAAAAGATTTCAAAATTTCGATATCTAACAGCCAGAGATTATAACCATTTCACAGTATCAAGTGTGAAAATACCTGTAAATGTTTCACTGTTTACTAAAATGGGCTCTCTGCAGAGTCTAACTGTGAAAAAGTATGATGTTTATGATGCTTATGCATTTTAAAGGCAACAGTAAGCATTCACATACTTTTTTTCCTCTTGGACATGTTTGCATACAATACAGATGCTACGTCATGGACAACTTGTGCATCACGGGAAAACCAGGTAACACCATCACTGGTGATGAGATTTGGTCATAAGCACAGGTCGAAGAAAAAACTTCTAACTGAAGCTGAACAGAATATTTCAGTTGTAGTGCTAAAGGTCAAGCTGTATAATGTGAATTAATGTAACACTGACTTGCCTAATCTTAGTTTGCTATTACTACTTCAAGTGGCTTAGCCCACGTAGAAGCATTCCCTCTGGTTAAGCTGTGAACTGTTTAAATAAATATGTCCCTTTAATTTTGCCAAATGCAAAAGGCCCACTAGAGGATAGTTTCTGCTCTATGAGTAGCACTTGATCCATATGGTAAGCTTGCACCATTGCATCTACTTGGGTAAAACTCAGCTTTGTAAACAGTGCAAATTACTTACTTGTTAAATCAATGAAACAAAAATAATTTGCCTGATAGTAAGTTTTATTGCAATTTATAGGAATTTTGTTGCTGAAATAGTCAATTGTACCCTATAACAAACTCAGCAAAGTATCTGTAGTTTAAAATGGGCCAAGTTTTTCTCCACCTGGAAAATTAGTTGGTCTACAAAATACATGGATTAAATTCATGGATGTCAAAGCGTGGCTTTACTGAAGTCTGAGCAAAACCTTTGCTGACAGCAAGAGGCTCAGGATGCCACTTACTCTCTTGTTCAACATCATCTGTGCTGGGGCTATCTGGCCCTTGGAAAGCTCCTGGTGCAGGAGGCTGGCATCTGCTGGCAGATGCCTATCTGGCTTGTTTGCCACATGGCAGCATCCAGGAGGGCTTAGTCTGCCTGATATGGTTGGTTTGTTTTTTTTTTTTTTTTTAGTTTTTCCTTTCCTTTTGACGCTGATTTTTTGTTTCCACATGGAACAGAAAAAAAAGCACCAGCAGTACAGTAAGAATTCAGGGTGGCAGAACTGGTGATGGGAGAACTGTAAAAAGTTTGCTATTATTACTATGTATTTTAAAATAAAACTATCAACCTGGCTATTTCAAAGATGGCAGAAAGCAGCTTTCTGGTAGCACCTTCTGAATAGCACAATTTGATTAAAACAGATATGCAAAAGTATCTTTTCAAGCTTTCCCACTGTGGTTGGCGTTTGCATGGAGGAACCGACTATTTATTGCTCAGTCCCTGTGATCGGATCTACATGTTCCCTGCCTCTGCCTCTGTAGAGGTCCAAGCAGATGAAATATTTCCCTGGGCAAACCTGCTTGCTGAACTGAGGTCCCATCCATCATACAGAAAATATTGAAACAGATCTTGTCAGTGATCTCAGGCAAACAAAGGAACCAAATCAGAGAAAAATTAGTCTTTCTGAAGTTTCACTCATTTAAAAAATTTAACTAGGCACTACACTTTTAGACACGACTGTAGACTCAAATTATATAGTGACCCTCTTGTTAATACAACTCTCAGTTTTATTTAAGATACTTTCTTATTGCCAGCATGTTACAAAAGGACCTGCACTTACATATTTTTAACGATTTCCCAGCTATTGTTATATTTCTGCATGACAATGAAAGAAATTCAATACTGCCAACCCTGTGCTGACAATTTTATCCAAGCCAGGCAATCAGAAATTTGTTTTGCTTGTATTCATATCTTAAGTAACTTACAAAAGCCTTTTGTTAGATAGTCTGGCAAAAATTAAAACCACAAGCTATGAACATGCTTCTCCCTAACTGAGTGAAAATGCCAAGATCTACTGTCCTTTTGAAGTTACTTATATTCAGTCTGACAAAACAATCAAAGAACTGGATTCTTTCAATTCCATAATGGGAAGAGTCAAGCTTACTTCCAGGTACAACATTACAGAATTGGATGCAGTTGGGAGTATCTAAACCTGCTGCTGAAGTGGCAGGCAGCATTCAGAGCAGGTTCTGGCTCTAAAACATGGGTGCACTGATGGAGTTTGATGAATTCCATCCTGCCTCGAACCTCCCAGACGAGGAAAGTATCTTTCAAATGCCTTTGACTTCTGCATCCAGCGGGGAAATGCAGGCTACCCTAAGGGACACTCACAGTGGCACAGGCCACCTTTGGCAGCCTCACACGTGGAAGAGGGTTTTTTCTGCCTTGAAGAACCCAGTGTCTGGGTTAATGGGCTATGGAAAAGGTGCAAGAAGATGCTATCTGGAGGACAGCTCAGAGCCAGTTCCCAACACTCAGTCATGCTAACCTGTTCAGTTTTTGTGAAATATGGTAAATATAAATTTGCAGTAATAAAAGACTGGGCTATGATGGTGATATTACATCTGTGCAACGCTTTTGGGATTGGCAGGCATAAGAGAAGGAATAATTTTGATCAATTAAAATTAAAGCATATGTGCACAGTTTCACAATGTAATACACCACATCACAATGAGTACCAACCGTACAGGAATAGGTAATTCAATGGACATAACCACAGCAACAGTCAGCACATACATCTTTTAGCTGCTTACAAAATTAGTTATTTATGAAACAAACTTCCCTTAAACTGAAAGAGAAGAGCCAGGTCTGGCCAGCCTCTTCCATTCTGTTCTGATACAGCTGCATTTCAAAGAGATGTCTGCCATGATTTTCTTCATTCTCATACACCTGGGCTACTTTTCCCAGAGGAGGCAACAAAATGACCCTTCTGAATCAAAACCTTTCTACGAGCTACTAAACAAATGTCACAGGCTTAAATTCTGCCCTTCTCATGTACAACAAAAACTCAGCTGCTGCACAGGTTCAGAGATCTTGAGTAACCTTGCCAACTTTATGCATGTAATGCAGACCACATTTCAATTCTATTTGTGCTTATTTTACTAAGTAGGAGCTTTACCTGCTCCAATATGCAGAACTTAACCACATACAGAGTCTTGGGGTATCTATTCTCTTAACACCAATGGCAGCTGCACTTACACACCAGGGAAATAGATCCTTCTGGTCTGACTCAACTCCCCAAATGGCTTTGGAACCTGCAAGCTCTAAACCATGGAGAAACAACTACTAACACACCACCAGCATAACTTTTGGTATCTGTTTGACGGCACTCAGCAACCAAAGCCAGGTGAGTTAATCCCATGCACACATGCTACCAATCTTCTCCAATTCCAGCAGCTCACTGCCTGCAGCAGGAGCACTAAGTACAAAATCTCATCATGCTGCCAGCTTGAGATACAGTCTTTGTTCAGGATACAAAGCTGACAAGCACAGGAACAAGGCTAACAGGGACAGATTTAGGGTCGTTAACTGTGACAGTATCAGAAAACTTCAGATTACATTGAAAGAGCCCTCAAACAAGGGTCATGCATTTCAACAACTTAAGGAAAAAAACACAAGCTTTACAAAGATCATATGCCTGAATTACATACTTATTGTCCATCAAATGCCTACATATACACTCAAGAAACAAGAGAAAGTAATAATATTTCAGGTATGTTTCAGAACTTTTTGCTGACAGAAGTGGTATCTTTTGCTACAGCTAATCTTATTTTCTGCCTTCTAGAGCTAACAGAAGAAAGATGCAAAAACTGTTGCTGTATCAGACTCACAAGCCTGGGTGGTAGGAGACCTGGTTCACCTGCAAAGGGAGTCTCTTGCCATTTGCAAAGGAGTTTGAGAAAGTATTTACAATCTGGAATTTGTCAAACCTTTCAGCATTGCTTTCTCCACCCCACCCCCTGCGCCCCCCAGACCAAAAGCACCAAAGACATTAAAAACAAGGCCAGGAAGCTATATGGGAAACATAAGACCTATGAGAGATATAAATATATTTGAGAAAATATATTACAACACAGGATATTCAGTATTTCTTGGAGAAGGAGACAGCTTTTTTATTATCCTAGAACTTTTCTGTAAGTGGATTTTTCATATTTTAGCACACTGGAAAAGTGATATTCTTGGTGCTCAAAGAAAAGTGTGTTTTAGCATAATTCGTGACCCTCCCTCTCATCCTCCAAAATTATTAAGCCTTGGTGGATTAAAAAAGCAGAATTAGCAGAGACTTCCCCGGATGTAGTTAAGAAAAGTTATGAGGGAAATATTGAGACTACTTCCTTCATGGCAGTTTGGGGAAAGAATGCAGAAATTTGCCCTGGTTAAGAGTGCACTCTATTTGTCCTCATACTAATAGTTTCTATTGCACTGGAAAGCACGGCACAGTCATTATGGCTCTACACAAAATAGAGGGGTTCTGAAAACCTTTATTAGTTTATTTTATCAGATTATATATGAAAACACAGATACTCCCTTCTCCCATCAAGCCTTTTTGGCAAAATCACAAGAGACCTAGCCTAACAAAGCAACCATATAAACCAGAGAAGACAGCCAGTAGTGTGTTTTACCGATCAGCTCCCTTAACTTGTTCAAATGACCCCCTGCTCAGACATCTCTTGATGTTTTATTTATACTACTGAATATGCTCAGCTCTTCCTGCATCTGTGTCTTTCTTTACCAGAAGAGAGCAGCAGCAGAGGATACTCACAGCTTTTGCGAAGACCCCCATAAGCTCTGGGAACTGATGTGTCAGGAGGGCTAGCATGGCTGTGAAAGAACATAGTCCAGCAGTGAAAAGGATGAAGAAGGGAAGCTCTTTCTTGGGGTAAACTGAAACTTCATGAAATGCTGTAGAAAAAAAGATGGGAAGGGGAATGCATTATATGAAAAAACCCACAAAAACAGCCAAAAGCAAACCAACATTCTTACGTAGTTTAAACAGCCAGAGATACCCAAAGATGCTTTTGAAGGAAGAAACACATAGAAGGTCTGAAACATCTACAGTCAACATTGTTGATGTGTCAGTCATCTCACTGCCAAGTAATTCTCATCCAAAGATCATATTTCTGGCTTACTCCGGTCCTATGTACGCGTTACTTTTGCCTTCCTTGTGTCAGCACTAACTACAATGCAGCTAGGCAAAAACTAACCCCAGAAAACTAACCTACAAATAAATCATCCAGGTTTTTTACACAGGCCATTGACTAGCTACATGGCTGCATGTTTGCTAATGCTGATATACAGACGGTGCAGAAGTGCACCCAGGAGCAGCAGTGAGCCCAACCTTGCAGAAGCATGGTTGTAGATCAGTTTAAGCAGCCTGTAAAACTGCAGCCTTTGTAACAGTAAATTCTGAGGGTTCAAGTTGCAGAACCAAGAAGAGTTATCCTAAAAATAGGACATATAAACACATACTGTAAATTCAGATATTCAGCGTTCTCTGTATACTTCTAACAATACAACTTTTTAAAGTGTTAAAACCTGAAATTTAAATTAATAGTGAATTTTTAAGGTGTTAGTTAGTATACACTAAAAGCAATACAGAAATTTCCTCAACTCTGGTATGAGAAATTGCTCACTGGGCCTTGGAGAAAGCCTCACTAAGAAGGCTAAAAGGATCAGAAGAGGATAACGAGTATTTCAGTGGAAAAATACATCTCTTAAACTTTTATGGTGTCTTAGATTCAAGGTGAAAATTTGGCTGGGTTGGAAAAAGGTCTGGTGAACTCTTATCTGTCTGCTTCACTCATGCAGTCCATACTGTCATGGTAAATGCGAACTTTGAAACATTTTTTTCTCATACAGGACCAACCTCTAAGCTTCCTGTATACTCAAATCCTGTAACTATTTATACACCCAAAACAGTACTCTTCCATTTTGCCTACTTTCTTTGCTTCAGTGAACAGCTCTCATCTCACTGTACTTGCAGACAACATAAGCACAGGGTAATCCAGCAACATGACAGGACAATATCCTTGACTGCATTCATCCAGAGTGGAATGGTTTCCAAAACAAACAGCAAGAATTCATAAGAGTTTAAGTTAAAATATTATAAACCAAATATAAATAATATAAAATAAAATAATTAAAATAATATAAACCAAATATATAATTTTGGGGTCTGCTAATTCATTCAGTTTAAAAAGAAATACACAGAAAATTTGCAACTTCTCTTTGATTTAAATTAAATTTAGAGATTGGGAAATACCAGATCATGGACTTTATAAGTCTAAGATTTCTTGTGCTCAGTTTTTTACACTTGCTTTTGACACAGGCTTAAACTTGTTGATCCAGTCTGTTATACAGTCATGGCAAAAGTTTTGTGATTGATATTTTTAATTCAGATAGCCTACCAGATCTTAGTGTTCTGATATAATTCCAGCTGACTCTCCTTTAAAACACAAGCAATTAAAGGGTGTGGACAGGTATGCAAAACCCCTTTAACCGACCTGTGTCTGTCATGGTATGTTAAACCCTTCCCTACTCAAACCCAAGAGATTTTGCAGTGAAAGGCATTTCCCATAACTGCCAGAGCAGAACACGACTGTCTGCATATGCTGTTAAAGAGTCCCTGGCTTCTAACATTTGACAAGAACGATTAGTTTTGCATCTAAAAAGAGAACGCTGAGCTTTTCTGTATGACTTTGTCATTCCTAAATCTCCTGACACTCCACCCTCCCCAGCTCAGCATCCCTCTGAGTAAAGCAAGCAGAGCACTCTAAGTGGTGGTGTTATAATTAGGGTGATTATAATGGGGTGGGGAGATATTGTCAGTTGCCAAGGATTTCTGTATAATATCATCGAGAATGTACTGTGAAGGGGAGACTCGCAATGAGTGGATTTTTGCTGTATTATTCTCACCTAAAGTTTACTCACATAGGCTTATAAAAAGTGGCAACACATTTTTCAGCCCAAACCAGAGAGGCTCTGAATGAAAGACTACAAAAAGTGCAAATGCCCTCAAAAACCAGGCTTCACAGCAGAATCAAGTTACATTTTACTTTTTCCAGAACAGATTTCTCTTTATTCGTTCTTCGGGACAGAGAAGGTGAGAGAAGAACCTTATTCCTTGGATCAACCTGCATTTGTCTTCTCTGCCCTGACCCTGCAACACCCTCCACATTTGCATGTGTTTCACTTGTGCTCACATGAAGTCCCACTGACTTCAGTGAGAAAACATGTGGGAATGAAGCATAACTGTTTGCAAGATTGGCTGCTTCAGCTCTTCCTCTGCATTCTTGTGCTTCACTGCATGCACTGGCAAGAAGTCCCATTAGCTTGGACTGTAACGCTTCCCAAGGGCTGGATCTGTCTTTATGTCTGCATCTTGCAGAGCATTGGGAACACTGTTGGCACTTTGCTAATGCATGCCATAAACATATACAATAAATGACTGAGGTAATTTCACATCAATCTCTTTGCAATAGCACACACACCATTACACGAAGAAAACCCTTTCTTCCTATTTAAGACTGCTTTTCAGAAAACATCAGCATAACCTGTCAGAATAACAGCTGCGTTAATAATCCAGTCATCCTCAAGCAGGTTTGATCTTGCCTTAGAATTTAAGTAGCTACTGTGTCTACAAAAGACTAACAAGGCTGTGCCACTGTGCTTTTGATTTGATGGGATGTCAGCCTAGATGAAAGATCAGACATATTTTCCAGTGTCCTGGCAAGAGAGAATAGCAAGATCTAACAGATTTATATTTCTT
Source organism: Vanellus vanellus (assembly GCF_965231255.1). NCBI lineage: Eukaryota > Metazoa > Chordata > Aves > Charadriiformes > Charadriidae > Vanellus > Vanellus vanellus. Next base: position 28,040,611 of record NC_138905.1, read on the forward strand.
CAGTAATGTCTCTCCCTGTCCCTACACTGTCAACAACAATAAGATGTTAAAGATGTTGTTATGAACTACGGCTAGGAGCTGCCTCTTAAACCATCAAGGGAGCTCCAGAGACTCTCTGTCAACCCAACTATTCTAATCCAGTGTATTCCATTTAAAAGGCATCATCAATGGAAAGCAGTGCTGCAAGATTCAGGTAAACAATTCTTTGATGTCAACGATAAGAAGAGGAAACTTGAACATACATGGTAGTAGCTCTCTATCTGCAGTTTCTGTACAAATAGGGTAAGGGTAGAAAAGGTGTCCTTTTTCCAGTGGATAGGGGATCATTCTGAAAGCTGAAAAGAAAACACCGTGCACAAGTTACCGCGAGTGGGGCAGCCACTGAACATACTTAACTATATTTACAATTTTGAAAAACAAACATAGACAAAACATAACATTTATATTTGGTTGCAAACAGCATATAAATTGTTTAATGAAGTGCCAAAATATAAATCTACACTTAGCTTTTTAATCCTGGAAACACTTATGTTTATTTTTCTTCTTGGGAGAAGGCTCGTGAGCACCAAATGAGACCACATTACAAGTACATGCATAAATGTTTGCAGGATCAGAGCCCATTATACTTACAATTCCATAGCCGAATTTACCCATTTTGTCTTAGGCTTTTAGGCTGCAGAATTTTAAAATTTCAGGGGAAAGAAGTGTATCTGATATAACAGGTATAGCCTACAAAAATGACCAGCCAAGCTTGTAAATTCAGGCCAATACTTGCAATCTCCTTGCATCAAGCATAACAGAAGTTTTGCAAGGAAAAAAGTGCACTACTTTTTTCCCCATCACACTCCAGCAAACCAGGTAACACTGATGACTCGAGCCCAGAGAACCAGTTTTCCAACACAGTCATGTTTTCATTTTATATTTGGCAATCAAAGATTAATACTGAATTATTAAAACCAGGTTCCTCACATGCATTCTTTTTAAATGTAGCAGATCAAGTCAGGTTCCCAATATAAATCTTCAGGTCACGGATTAAATAATACTTAATCTTATGCATTTTTACAATTGAAAATAATAACAGAGAGGGAGGGAAATGGATTACTAAATCTAGATGGCGATGATGTCATAAGCCATCTGAGTGTGGTTTATGGAAACATCAGAATACTTGACTGAATTATAGCTTTGCAATCAAGGCATCCTTTTCCATTATCCTATATATTATTCTCACTGTTAAAATGTCATCAACGTGTTATTCTCACTATTCCTATGAACATCAGTCACTGAAGCAATATTTTCCTCAACAGATGTCCTAGAAGCACTGTATATTTTAGATGTTAGGTACAGCCCTCTGCCACATGGTAGTAGTCCATTATCTCTTGCTCAGAAGGCAGCTGAGGAATTGGTTTAAAATACACAACACCCCAATATTTTCAGTTGTGCACACTGCATTTGAAATAATGCTAGCTGTATTTTTTGTGCGATTATTTGAGTGTATTTATTCTTGATTACTATGTTTAAAGCAATAGTAAAGAAGGCAGAAATCCTCCAACCTGGGGTGTAACACTTTTCCATTATTAACACCCCCACCTCCACACCATCCCAAAACCCCATGTAAAAATACAATAATCCAAGCCTTGTATGATCTTCACATGCAATAGACTTGAGTGTCTCTACAAAAACATACGTGCAGGGACGTTCAATGCTCACTACTTCAAAATCACTAACACAAGGGTTTTTTTTCCAATTTGGCTTAATGTTTAAACAGACAACCAAGCTTTTTATGCCTTACCCTAAATCACAGTAGTATTAAGATTGTAATCAAAAGGGATGGCAAAAATGTTCCTTTTACAAAACAAGTGAAAAATGTCTGAATAGATTTTGCTGAATTTAAACAGTCATCTTTGACATGAGATCAAATATGGAACATTTACACCAAAACAGTTTATTCAGCAATGTTATCAATCGTGGAAGAAAGTGCTCTGGTTCATCTGTATCAGTTTGTATTTACGTAGGAGCTTCTCTGCCTTACTCTTAGAGTATTATCTGATCCTCTTTTACATTAATCAATTCAGGTAGCACATGGCAGTTTGCCATTCAACCGTGTGCTTGTCATAAAAGCTACTGTAGTATTCGAGAACGCCTAGGTTTTTCTTCTTCATGCAAGCACCTCAGACTCCTTTGAAATTTGGTTACACTTCAAACTACAGACCTTCTGTACAGACCACCTGGACCAAACCCAGAGCAATGTTTCATGTGGTGCCACTTGGGCTTTTTTAGTAGTACTATGAATAAAACTGTACTTTGACTGACTGAATGAAGACGGGGCAGGAAACAACCAACATTCCAGTTCGATGATGATCATTATTTTTATAACCTCAGTTTTCTCAACTGTTGAATGGAATTTTGGAAGAACACTCCATGAGAATTTTGGAATTTAAAATATCACAAAGACATTTCTTCATAAATTGTGTTAGAGGCTGTCTTAATTAGGAGTGACCTTATTCTCCTCAGAAGCATTCAAAATGTATCCCCCAAGTGACTGACTTAATGTACTTAACGCTGCCCAATTCCCACAAGGTCAGAACTGAGTAGTGTACATGTGTGGGCATTAAATTCCTAAATACAAGCTACTAAAGCGAGACTTGTGCTTATTTAAGCACATTGACGGAAGAGTACACTTTAAAGACATGGCAAGTACATAAATACCTAGAAAGAATGCAAGGGTAACTGACCATGTACTGTATGTAGACTGTTGGTTAGAACTAATATTTAATGAAATTTAATTTCTCTGTCATGTTTCCACTGGTTTTAACTTGCAATTGCACAGAGATGCCAAGGAAACCTTTTGCAAGTAAAGGACATAAGAGTGACATAAATAGTTCACTACATCCATAAAGAACATTACTCAGACTAAGATATGGACCAAAAGTAATGATTATTGTACTAGATACTAGTCATTAAAACCCATGGGAGTCTTTATGTGTAAGCAAAATCTGAACAAAATTCTTGAGGACTGGTGCACTGTTCATCTCACTCTGAAATCACTGAGCAAAATGAATTATGGATTTTTCTTTAGACGTTAATAATCGAGGTTAATAACAATAATAATTTGCATCTTTACAGGCTACTATACAAATATTAGCTAATAAAGTACATATTCAGATTGCTGTAGCGGTAATAAGGAGAGGAATCGGTTAATGTAGTTGGATGGGAATGCCCTACACTGCTTTGAGGCACAGATGACTAGATCCCCTATGTGGCAGGAGGACTGCAGGGCAGCTAGCCTCCTGTGCCAAAAGCTGGTCCTTATAAGCAGCCCCTTAGGGACTCCTCAGGCTGACAAAGCAAAAGAAGATCTATTCAGGATTTCCTGCAAAATACTGCTCCATAATGATGGGATAACGAGCCTTGGGCTAAAGGACTTCTGCAAGCATCTGGAAGAAGAAATGCTATGTAAAAGCAAACCACTGAAAATAAGCCACTGTAAAGGAAGCTATGACAGAGAAAATAATAGACTGGGAGAAATGACAGGAAAAGAGCAGGCAGGGAGGACAGAGAACAATGCAGCACAGCAAACCCCAGGCAGCAATTGCACGGATTACTGAGCAAGGTGTTCCATACACCCAGAAATAAAGCCCTTGCAGGGAGCCTACATTGCAAATTAGGCAAGTTCAGGCCATTTAATCCAGTGCCTGAGACAGTAAATCACTTTTACAATGGCAGTATTACATTATGATGGCAAATTGTATCTTTTATAACAAATCTAAATGAGAACAGCAAATGGAGGAAGGAAAAAAAATGGCGATATACTAACATATGGAGAGACTAAAAGAGAACAGAAGAAAGCAAAGCAGAAGGTTAGCATATGACTCCAACCTTCTACCCAAAGCAGGGTCATTTTCAAAGTTAGGTCTGGTTGCTCAAGGCCATGTCCAGTTGAGCTCCGAGTATCTCTGGGGTTGGCGATCCCACAACCTACCAGCAAACTGTTCCAGTGCATCACCACTCTCATTCTGAAAATATATTCCTTATGTCTAAATGAGATTTCTCTTGCTGCAACTTGTGTCTATTGCCTCTTGCCTTTCTGCTGTGCCCTTCTGAGAAGACTCTGACTCTGTCTTCCATATTATCTGTCCATTGGGTGGAGGAAGACAGCAACTGGATCCCTCCTTCAACTACCAGAAGTCTTTTCCAGGTTGAATAAAACCAGCTCACTCAGTGTCGTTTCCTACTCCACATGTTCCAGCCCCCTATATATCCTAGTAGTCCTCCACTGGACTCACTCCAGCTTGACAATTAAATATTAATGAATAGTATAAACCAAAACAGTATTTTATGTTGTTATTGTTGGGTTTTCTTCTGCTTGTAAGCCACTTTCATAATTTCCCAAAACCAAAGCATTCAAATAATTACAAAAAAATCTGTCTAACTCTGGAATGGGGAAGACAAAATATTAATTCCCTTATCCATGAGTAAGGAAATATGTCACAAAGAACATGGGAAGTTTTGTTCAGTGCCACACAGCAAACACAATCCAAGATTTCAGAACCCTTTTTCCTCATTAAATGAAGTTTGTATTTTCAGTTTCAATTTAAAATGTTTCAATGCTGGTGAGGATATAACTGACCTCCAAATTCCCACATACCATACTTCACAAAAAGCTATTATTTTCTCTTGACATTCAATAAAAATATTTTATTAGCTCCTTTATAAGAAAGAAAATTACTTACTGCCTTCCCATGTACAGTGTAAAAGATTCAATGCTCCCTCTACTCTTTTCCAGTGTTGAAGATGAAAGAAAGCGTATGCTATTGCTTCACTGTCCCCTCTCTTCAGAATATGTTCAGGGGGCAGAATTAAGCTTTTCATTTCTAGTAGATACTGCAATAAAAAAGCAGAGCACAATTATTTCAGAGGTAATAAAACCCACAAAAAGCTGCCTGCAATTCTACAATGCACACTGAAAGGTCTATTTCCCTAAAGTACTTTCCCTCATAAGTGTTTCATCAAATGTGTAACATCACCAACTGCACTTGAAGATAATTATTGAATTATTCCCAAAGACTAAGATATGCTGACAGATGGTTAATGTTCTGCTCTTCAGCTGTAGTAGGGGGACTATAAAGAATTTCAAAATGAGATGTCTTTCTTATCAAAGGAAATGGAAAAAGGGCTCAAAGCAGAAAAGAGAATCTAATTACAAGAGCTTTTTAATTAAAAGTGTTTATAATAAAATGAAGAAGACATTAAGCAATTCGATGTACATAGTCTTTCTATAAGGAAACACGCAGTACTCGTAGTTTGCACACAGGTTGCTTTACTGCATTGCCACCAACTCGTTGGTACCTCTATGAATATTCAAGGCTGGCAGCCACCTAAGTAGCTACCAACAAGTTACAAAGTAAAAAAAAGTTACAAAATGTAAGAAATATCTGATTTCCAGAAAAAAGTACTGGATGTTTAAGCTTGCTACTTGAAATACTTACTAAAAGTGGTATGAAAATAAAAAGCACCACTGACTAAACTCACAAGCAATTCTCCCCATTACTGGATCCCCCATAACAGAAGAGGATGAAACACACGGAGGGTTCGTGACACAGGAGAAGACAGAGGTCCTGGACTTTATTCAAGCAGGTGTTTTTTCCTCCTTTCCCAGTGCAGTAACTAGATCACTACCAGTTCAGCAGACATTATCTCATCACTGATGTTACTACATTCCAGTTAGTGGAGGGGAAAGATACAGTGGAGGGGAAAGATATGTCCCTTGCTGGCATGCTTCACAGGGAAAGGAATGACAGACAGAAATCACAGGTTGCCAAATCAGCTCCTGTTTGTCAGTTCTCCTCTGAGAAGTGTAACATTTCCCAGTTTTGAGCTGACTGCTCTTTAATAGCATACGGAAACTGCCGCTCTCTTCCAGGATGCCCAAGAACAAATGTTCTCCCCACCAGACTATTTAAGTTAACAAAAGAGGCAGCAGGTGAGTCAGGCAGTAGACTGTCAGGCCCCAACACAAGGTGTGGAAAGGAAAGTTTTGGTTCATCATTGGCAAAAAGAGAGCGAGCGCACAGGCCCTCCACTTCACTGAGGCCTCTGTGCCTATGCACTGGTCTTGGCTTTGGTCTGGGAGGAGGAGGACTGCAGGAACCAGAGACTGACAACAACCCAGTGCAGGCACCCAGGAGAAGGCAGCTTGACACCAGAGGTGAAACAGAGGTGTAGGTGGTGTCAACCTTCCACAGCTCCTGTTAAATGCAGACTTTTGTGAACGGAAGACTGACAGGCATGCTTGAGCACCTGTTCAGTGTGTGAGCTGGGGCAGAAAAGAGGAGGAAAGAGGGCAAAAGAAATAAATGAGAACTGAAAAATCAGCCTTGGGGAGAGGAAGAGGAAAGGCCAGAGGGAAATGAGCACAAATAGCACGATGGCACGGAGTCACCCTTCTCCTGAGGGAGTCTGGAAGCAGCTACCAAACAGGTAAAGGATTTGAAGAGACCATGATCAAAGCAGAGAACTGTCAGCCCTGGGAAACAGGTAAATACTGCAACGAGGAAAGAGAAATCATGCATGTTTTTGATGCAGCTAACAGTATTAAAGGAGGAGAAACTGAAGTAGCACGGGGAGTAATATGTGTGATACTCAGATTTTCTCCAAAACCTTTCAGAAATATTTGAGACAGCTGCAGAGCAGGTGGATTAATGGAGAAAGCTGCAATTTAGTAGGCAGGACAGGGGATTAAGAGTGACAGAGAGAACAGAATAAAGAGTTGACAAGAGGGAGGGAGCTGCCAGGCTTACAAAGATACAGCAAATGTTTTTATTCACTGCCCTAATGAATGTGCCACCCTTTTAAAAACACACATTATACCTGTTGAGCAGAATGGAGTACAGCTGCAAGAGCTGCAGGTTTCTATCTGTTTTATTAATTTACAACATAACTCTTATTTCCATATTTTTTTTTTGCAAAAGTAATGAGAAAGTAAGTTCTCAATATTTAAATATTTCAATCAAAGGGAAAAAAACCCCAACCCCAAAGCCATGTCACTGTTTGTAGGAAAAGAATAACCAGTAAGGAATGTCCTGTTTTGAGGAGCATTGAGATGAAAACATGTTATTTTGATTCTTACATATTGCTTGTTATCAACGATTAAAAACAAATCAAGTGGAAATCCCAGATGGAAGGATATATCTTGACACTAGCAAATCATTCTTAGTCCTCACTCAGTTGTGTTGACTTTTCAGTCTGCAATTTTCTGTTTCAGAAAGTAATATATATATTTTTTTAAAGTTCTTCAGATCAAAAATGTGAAACACTCCTCCCTCATTACTGTATCACAGCTACTTTCCCAAACAAAAACTCCATAATCTGGTTTGGTGATACTCAAGAAGACCCACATGTAAAGTTGATGGATGGCTCAAATCTCATTTGGGCCTCATAATAGTTTTTGGTTCATGCACAAAGGTCAGCCACACCTTCTGGGCATACAAACTGTCCATGAATTTATTCTGGAGGCATTTCCAGCAGCAATGTTAATTGTACACAGCCCCAGAGAGACCTTGTCTGGAACACTCTGTACAGTTCTCATCAGGCACTTTCAGAAATGTAAAGATCAAATTCCACAAGTACAGAATAGAGCTAATCAAAGAAACGGCAATCTGCTTTGCAAGAGGGCACTTGAAGGTCTCCATCTGTTTAACTTCTCTAAATAGGAGTAATGGGTACCAAAAAAGGTACCTAGCTGTAGGTAGGGCTTGATTATTATGGAAGGAGCGATATGACTGTCCATGAAAATTAGGATGGTCTTGATGTCCTAGAGTATCAGACCCAATTGTGCATTGCTGTATTTTCAAGGAGAGTTCAAAAGCCTGGAGGGCAGTCAGGTTCCTAGAGGTTTGGCTGACAGGGCTCAGGGTCTACTCTGAGATAGCATAGCCAAGGGCAGCCCCCTTTTGTGGTAACTGCAGGCTACTGGCACCCAGATACTTGACAGGCAGGACTGAGTCCCGGGAATCTGCTGGTCTTATAGCAGATTGTCCACGAAATCAACACAGTCTCTCTGAAACATTCTGGATTGGACAAGCAGACAAATTCCAGTGAAAAGAAATTAAATGAAAAAAAATCTTTCTTCAAAAATTATCCAATAATTGCCGTCCTCATGCTGCCCATATAACATGCAAGTCACAGTCCTCATGAACTTCTGTGTGCAACAAGTATCTCCACCTCTTGGAAAAAAACAGCCAAAGACATCTGATTGTAGTTTCCAAGAGGCTGCTATCAACAATACTACACTGGACATGTACAGTCTTCTCTTCAGCCACCAAAGACTTCAGGATGGGAATCTGACTATTTATATCTCAGCATTTCCAAAGGCCTCAGTCCAGAGCACAGCCCTTGTTTTTACAGGAGTAATATGGACACAAGATCCTACCATAGCACTAAAACTCATACCAGTATGAACTCCATCTGGCTTTACAAGAAAACAACCTACACTTCTTGACAGAAACCCTAGCAACTGTAACTCCTGATACACTGGCATCCTTTCAGATTCAAACACGATTTTTACAATTTAAGTAATAAAACTTCACTACCTTTTCAATGCTTTGAATACACAGGGAAGATGGGAGCACAACGTCATCCTGACAAGGCTCTGAACCCAAGCGTGGTTCCACTTCCGAGTGTGATGTAACAGGCTGGATAAAACATTTAGCAAAGAGCTATCCATCATGGAGGAAATGGAGATGGCAAGCCTGGCACATCTCCAACTGCATTTGTTTTTCAATGATGAAAGAAAAAGTTTAACTAGAACAGAAAATAGCACATCACCACCATCTGGAGCTATCATGTTCCTTTAAAAAAGGAACCAGCTCAGAAAAGACAGTCTAGAAAATTTCAGCCAGAATGACCTAGTCTTAATCAAGTTATGAGTGAATACTAAAGTTGCGCAATGATTTTTGTCATCAACAGATGGCTCAATCAGCCCTTCTCTGCTGCATTGTTTTGGCTTGGATTTTTTTGGTTGTTTTCGTTTTTCTGGTCTCTCTCTTCTCTCACCCCAAACGGTAACAGTATTTTTCACGTGCTTCCACAGAGGACTTACATGCTGGTTATATGACAATGGAATAGATATTGCTCAGCTATAGCCATTCCGTGCACATATGGGAATATGGCTTTTAACGAGCATTCGGAGGATGACAATGGACCTTGTACATATGAAGTAAACCATGGTAGAGTTTATATTTCTCTTACTTGAACTGACTGAATATACATTATTTATTTCATAATATTGACAGTGCTCTGGCTACTAATTCACCTCTGCTGGGAGTGCTTTTAAACATTCCACATAAATGAGCTACTTCAGTGCTCTTTTATAAAATAAATCAACCTATCTCAGGCAGGTTTCCTTCTTTTCCTCAATTGTGCAATTTGCCTCTGAAATTACAGCTCAGGCCGCAAATAGGCAATAGTCACTCCTGCACCTGTGACAGCATCCCTCCAGGCCAGAATATGAGAATTTAACATTGTTTGAACAGGAACTCTCCTCCTCCCAGTGGGATGAACAGCACAAGCTTAAAATAGGTCCAAAATACTGGTTTCTACATGCCCAGAGAAGCCACTTTTAGGTAACTTTACAAGTTCTCATTGGATTGATGGTAATTAAGAAGTTTGGCCTTTTTGCTGGAGATACAAAAACAAATCACTGTCTCACTGAACAGTTAAAAACTCTCTTAAATATGTCTGGAATAGTTTCTCTGTAATATCATGGGGTGTGCGGAACAGATTAATTTCCCATCTGGTATCTGAATTTGTTTGCATTATTTGTTTCTAGTAGCAACTACAACTTACTAGAAACCACACAAGCATACATAAACAGTTCTTATTAAAAAAAAAAAAAAAGAAAGAAATTAGAAGAGATGAAATGGAGAACAGATAAGTCTTTAAAAGTATTTAAGTCAATGGTTTGTTACATCCTTTTACGAAACTGCTTACATACAAAATTGGCATTTCTTAAAGTAGTATCAATATTTAAGTTGTCCGATTCAAATGCAGCAAACTTCAGCAGGTGCTCTCTTTAAATCAACTCAGCTCCTGGCTTACATAGCAAACCTATACAACTGTGTGCAGAGCACAATTTTGACTCACTCTTAACAACCAGATATACGGACCATCATCTGTTTTCTCTTCCCTTTTCACTTTACTGAATTGCTTGTCTCTCACAGATCACAGAAAAGAGGGGGGAGCTTTTCAGGAGGAGTTTGAATGAAGGGAGGGAGCCTTGCAAATGAGTTCAGAAAGGGTGTTCCACAATTGAGGAATGCCCCAGAAACAGCTGTGGTACTTTATCAGCATTAGCTTGGGATAGTTGCATTACATGTAAATGGGGAAGCTCCAAACACAACATATAAATAATACTGATGAAGTCTGGTGTGTGTGTACGTACGTGTATACTTTTTTCTCCAACCACTCCACAAATTATGTATTCACCATGACATAGCATGTACTACGCTCTTTTCCATACAAAACCCTCTGGAATTACAGTGTTACAGTGATACCCCAACTGCTTCAGTGGCAATAAATACCTTTTTGTTTAACTGTTAAATTTTTGAGCAGCTTGTTGTCATACAGTGTCAACGCATTTCCTTGGGAATGCTCCACAGTGCATGGCACTACACTAAAACAAAAGGATACTGGTCTGTAGAATTTAATTTAAGACAAAGATGGTTGAAAAAAAAAATCAGAAAAATCTTCACAAACAAGTGATACAATTCGTTGTGATTCTTCTCATAGTGAAATTCACAGCGCTCTGCTTTGTTCTCCTTCCTGCTGTACTGCTGACTTCAATCTGCTACTGGTTATGTTTTTTTTTCTACTAAGAAGAACCCTGAAAACACTGCCTGGTGAATAGCTCTCTTTTTACATAGGCTATCTCTGCCAAAGTGTAAAGCTGCAATTTGCTGTAGCTGAGTTGTTTTAGTAACATAAACAAGACAAACTGTAGATAGACGTAATATCTTTTACCAGATATGTTTCTGCCACAGCTTAAAAAATTAAGCCATTTTGAACACAGAAGCCTTTTTACGGGGGAGATGTCGTCAGAATGAGAAGCCTTGATCAGTTTGACAGTGCTTCCATTTCTGCTGCAGTCAAGGAGGAGATCATAGTTGACACACCTGAGCTGGCCTTACCCTGCACAGCTCAGCTTCCAGAACCAGCACAGCCAGGTTAGCTGCCCAGCTTCCTGGAGAGATCTGGCAGGCTGCCCTGAGCTCTGTATTGCCTTTGTTCACTTAAATAAAATTCTGGTACCTCCACATGTCCCATCTTGACTCCAGTGTATTCCCAAAACAATGAGAATTTATCACCTATGGCTGAGACTTAACAGACTGATTTCTGGGAATTAAATTGTCATTGAAAAGTAATCAAAAATGGAAGAAGAGATCTGTGTCAAAAGAAGGTTATTTGCTGTAAGGGTGGCTGCCTGAAGAAGGACTGTCAGCCATATTAGGTCTCTGTAAACATCATTTTTGTGCAGACAGAAACCAAAACCCAAGGTGATGCGTAGTCATCTAGAATCAGTGAAAGTGGGTGCCAACATCTTCATGACATACATAGTGAGAAGACTCCCAGAACCATGCATACACACTGGTTTCTCTGTGGGTGTTTTGCAGAGTTTCTCACCTCTATATAAAGATGGAAATCTGGGACTTTTAAACTGCTGCTTCTTAAAGGGTTCCTACATCTTTAGATTACGTTCAAAAGAAAGTGTTAAGAAGCGTATCTGACCTCTGCAACATTATTAGGGAACACTGGACTGCAATCTGGCCATAAGCTCCTAGGGAAAATTCAGCAGCATTATAAGAATCCCATGGTTGTTTTACACAAACCTGCAATAGGTCACAATGGGATACCCGGTCTCCCTTTCTTGCTAAATCCAGCTCAGCAGCATCTGTTGGTGTGTTCAGGGTGTGTTCCCTGCATTCCCTTTGTCTCAGAAGCTCATTAGCAAAAATCTGCTATTTCCAGTTAAATGTCTTGAAAATGCATATCCAGTAATAACATTTTTATGTGATTATTATAAATTTTAATGATTTGCACTGAAAATGGTAACATCTCCTTTTGACACAAACCAGAAACATATCAAACCACTTTTTTTTCCTCTTTAATAGGGCAGTTCCCTGCTTTCAAGGCTTCTGCTGGGAACTCTGCAAATGCTTTAAATAATTTGTCACCTTTGTAATTTATTTCTTCCTTAGTCTGAACAAGAGACTCATTAGTCTTTAAATCCTAAAGAAGCTTTGAAGATGTATTAGTTTTGTGGCACTGTTAGATTTCTTCTGATGCTGCTTGCTAAAACTTATCTCCATTTCATTGAGAACAAATTGGATAGGACTTCAATCATAATTGAGCGGAAATGGAGTTGTAATATCCATACTGTGCATAAAATTATAACCAAAAACATATTTTTGCCACCTTAATATCTTTTAGCTAACAGCAGAAAGCATGATTGTGAAATGAGCAGTGCTGCATATTAATCTGTATTAGGCTACACTGTTTTAATGTTAAAATATGAAATAAAAAAAAAGTCTTCTCCCCTTACTACCTTGTTATCATGAAAAACTACCTTGTTATCATGAAAAATTATATGCTTCATACAATTTCCAGACTTTGAAAAACTGAGGCAATCAATTAACAATGTGAACTGAATGAAAAGCTCAGGAACTTAAGTGAGGAAGAGGACTGGAATTTCTTTAAATCAAAAGTACCAAAAATAAAACACAATCTGCATTTCACACATGGGGATACTTGTCAGAAAGGAGATTCGGCCTTGTATTGAACGGCCCCCGAAACAGAAGCTGGCTAGTGAGAAGGAGGTCATAAGTGATGAATAAAAGTACTGATCTACAAGAAAAGCAGGACCTCGGAGGTCTGCAAGTGCAGAGGTTATGGAGCAATTGCCACAACTTACAGGAAGGTAGATTTTGCAGAGGAAGTGAAACCAAAGAAGAGCAAGCTCAAACAGAAGAGCAAGCTCAAACAGAAAAAGAACAAGCCAAAAGGTAGTAAATAAAGACTTAGCCTCAGTTTTATGGCAGTGCAGAGCATGGAGACAATAGCAGGATGGACATTAGGAGCATGCACAGACATGGAGGCCGCTGCAGTCAATGATCTCTGTCCCTGAACAGTGAGTGAACCAGTCCCAGAAACAGCCAGACTCCCATAACTATCTTAAAATAAAAGGATCCCTACTCAGAATCAAGTGATCCAGTAATGCGAGAAGTAAATGCAATGCCATTCATTTAAAGAGGAGAGAAACAATATGTGTTAATATGGAATCATTAGTATGCACACTGTTAAAAAAGATTTTGATGGAAAGAATTATCAAAACTCTGGAGGTAAGTGAGGAAAATGGAACAGGCTCCCATGACAGGCTAAACTGACATCTTTGCTTGGCAAGATAGGTAATTTTTTAGACTGCAAGGACAGAACACTCTAACTGGGTTGCAGTAAAACATTCAGAACGGTTCACCCAGAACAGGACTGGAATAGAGTTAAACAGGCAACCAGGCAGAAAAGCAATATCAATGGTTGTGCTGGTGCAAGAACCATTGGGATGGAAGAAGGTAAACAGAGTTCCGCAGAAGCAGTCCTGGAACCAAACTTCATTTAATATTTTCATTTTATATCTTGGCACAAAAATAGAAGATGAGCTAATAATACAAAGGGACTTATCTCACCTAAATCTTGTTGTCTAAAAATCAGGCTTTTACTGGAAAATAGTTGCTCCTTTCATAGTCAATGTAGAAACAGGCACCTCGGAGGGAAAGTCTGTCTAGAGATGTCTAAGATAGTTCCTTCTTTCCACTGCCTGTAGAGGAAGTCTAGATGATTTTATTAAACAAACAGCCTAACTTTCAGATAGCTAAACCATGCTATTCAGTGGTTGGCATAACAGATACACCTCATAGAGAAAATATTTAAATCCTGCAGCGCATGAGAAAGAACTTTCTGCAATCCATGTGTATATATGAGAGGGATTTTGGGTTTATCTTGACCAGACTTGGTGTTCAGCTGTACCTAATGAATAGGCTCCCTATATTAACACACACTAGTCTTCTGCTATCCAGTGGAGGCTACTTACTTTCAAAGGGCAATACCGGTCCAAAGGTTTGTGGGGTGACGTTCAGAGGCAAATATCCAAGGGCCAAAAAGCATCTGCCTCTAGTTTGCCTCTACAATGAACTTAGAGACTGCAATACTGAGTATCAGATGATGAAATAATAAAATACATTAGCCTTTAGCAGCCCCCGGGCAAGATTCTTACTGCTGAGATACACATCTAGAGAGGGGATTAGGGAATTAGAACATAAATCCCTTTTCTTACTTTGTAGTTCTCAGCAATTCTTCATCTCTGAGCTTTACATTCTCAGAACTTAATGACAGGGTGCTGCATAAGGAATTACTAATGCAACTTATATGAAGCACACCATGAACTCCAACTATAGTTCCTTTGTATAGCATGCCAGAAACATATTCTTACATGTAATCATCAAAACAAATAAAACATGCTGTTTTGAACTAGAATATCTTTAATGGTTATTTTGTAAATAATAATCTGTCTTTATGTATGGTTCTGTTCTGCAGCATAGCATTTGGTGGTGTCTGTTACCACAATCCACCATGTAATTGTTGCTAGAGGACTCACTTCAGATAAAATTTCAAGTTGCATGGTCCAGAGTAGAAGACACTGAATGTGAAATACCAAACAAAAAAAACTGTGCATACTATCAGCTTCTTTCCCGTTCCATTGTTTGCTCCCTGTTCCACAACATCACTCATTAATCTAACACAGAAATCAGGAGTTAGGTCCTCAGCAGTGTTAAAGCTACAACAATGCTTTCTCCATACTCACTTTTGGCACATGTGGATTAAATTCTACTGCTCTGTGAATAGCTTCTACTGCATTCATCTCTGCAGTACTCAGCCCTCTCCTTGAGGCAGCCTCTGGAGAAAATCTACAAAAGCAAAGAAACAAACACATTAGGTCAGAAATGCTAGTAAGAAAAAGCCAGAAAACAAACCTAGAACGTGGGCCCATGTAACCAAACCGAGTCAATTTCCTATGCTCTCCAAACTTCCATAGCAAGTGGAAACTCCGAGTGATCTATTACATCAAGGCCAATGAAAATCCCAGCAGAAGTGGAAAGCATGTTTGCATCTAATCATGGCAGAAAGTCAGTTCAAACAGTCCTTTCTCTGTCACTAATCTAAATTTGCTCTAGGTACCTTGCCAAGGGGCATATTCAAGGCTGAAGTTGCAGAAAAAAGAAAAGAAAAAAAAAAAAAACAATGCCAAATTATTGTTGGAGGGTTTCTGTTAAAAACAGGTTTGGGGAGGTTTTCGGGAGGCTCCCAACCCAATGCCCCTGGGTCAGGTTGGGATAGAAGCACGATGCAGCAGCAGTAGCGGGTGGTCTACTGGCCGCAGCACCATTGAGGGTAGCATGCCCAAACTGTGGGCAAATCATCTGCCCCAGTGAATGAAAAACCAGACCATGCAATCTCTTTCTCACCTCACACCCCACGGCTAACTCCAGAGCTGTACTTGGCAGGCAGACACCACAGGGAAAGCTGTGACAACCTTAGCCCTGCCCTCCCAAGCTGGAGTCGCTGTGTAGGGAGGAAAGATGTTGCAGTAGGTACTGGCGATCTACAGGATAAAAAGAATGAAAGAAAATTACTTAGATCTTGACGTGTACATACACTTTAAAAGCAAAAACTGTCAGGATGTCAGTCAAGAAAATGGCTTTCCACTCTACTTGCTTTCCAACTTTAGGGAGGCATTCGACCCTCAGGTGCACAGACACAACTCTGCCTGGGATTTGTGTGAAGGCATCTGAGAGCAGAATTGGGATTTTTGAGCTCCACCTCACAAGGAGCTGAGCACCCTTTCAGAGTGGGCCAGTGCTCTCAAGTCCACAGGCATCAAGTAGATGTGCTCAGCACCTTGGAAGGTTGAGACCCAAGAGAAAACCATAACAGGAATGAGCAGATATTTGTGTCTCTAAAAATATGTACGTCATCTACCTCTCAGAACCCCTGACATAGTAATGCTAAATCCACCTGCCGCTATTTACATAGATGAGCAGTCTTCTGACAGCACTTGTAAAATGACATTGCTACCAGTGCATCCATATTTATTTATTACCTTTTTGTGGTCAGGTCTATACAAAGTTGAAGAGGTTCAGCCACACAACACCTTTAAGTTGCATCTTCGTTATACTATCTAGGAAGCCAAAGCTCACCAAGACAGTATACATAAAACTGAAAAAAGAATTGAATTTATGCTATTTCTCTTCTTTTCTTCTTCTGGAATATTTGAAGTCCAATGTTTGATCACTGCAAAATTTTCTGGTATATATAAAGTCATTTTATGAATTTACTGCAGGATGGAATTCTCCTGCTAACGAAGCAGATTGTTAGGGTGTGGGCTCAGCTAAGAGAAAGCTTGAGTTAAATCAGGAATTTTGCTGGACAGTGGTTCTTATGCACTTACTTGTCAGAGACAGCTCTGGCTTTGAGCAATGCAGCTGTGTAACATATTGTTGCTGATTTTGGTAAGCTTATATCTGTTGAAAAGAAAGAAAACAGTCAACATCTGAAAATTTAAGTCAGTAGAAAGAAAAGCGTTTGACTGATACTTCAGAGTATGCACAGCATATGCAAAATTATTATGTGAATTCAGAATACTTTCTGATTTTGGGACCTGTACTTCCGTGTCACATAGATTTTTAAATTTCCACCCAATGTATAGGCTTTAAAAACCTGTGTTAATGACCACTGGAACTGCTATTTAAGCAGCAACTGTGTTCATTAGAGAACTAATTCAAAGAGTGACATGATACAGACATAATGAAAGAATTCACTTCATACATAAATGTATATGTAACCTGGAATACACGATTTTTTCCATAGTTAACAAAACATTTAAGCATTTAAGTAATAGCTGAGGGCTATCTTATTCACTTCTCTTGTTTTCACTCAGAAGCAGTTGTCTAATATGAATATGTGGCAGCCGTACAAGTTAAGACAGCTATTTAAGTAATAATAGATTTGACTTGCAAGCAAACAACCATTAGATTTATTGCAGTTAAAGATCAACAGTAAAATAAGGTGTTTTGCCTCTTAAGGAAATCTTAGACCAAAATATTCACCAGTCTCTGGCCATTTTACGCTGTTCCAGAGACACACAGGAGCCATAAACCTGACTTAACTCATTAGTTCAAATTAACTTATACCTGGTCTCTACCAATATTGGCACAAAGCATCCAAAAGGAAGAGAGAAATGACGCTTAACAGACTTGAGTTATAGATTTGTTCCCACTGTAATAGAGACAAATTGACTTCCATACTAGTCATCTACCCAGCAGACACATATTATACACTGACTGAAATATTACAGCATTAGAAAGTTAAAGATTACAGCTAAATGAAATAATAATAAAAAAAGAACAACCCCCACTAAAGGCTGGATTCTGCAAACACTTCTGCACACTGCAATATTATAGCTTCTTTTAGTAAACAGCAAATACACAGCATGGTAAACACAAGGCACTGGAGTAGGCCCACTGTAAAAGTGAAGAGCAGCTAATCTGACTATTGTTCTAAGAAAATATCTATCCCGCACTTTGTCATTAAAGTTGATTAGAAAGACAAAACTACCATAGAGCTTGGTAACTTTAGGGTTAAAAGAAATTTGTGATTTACTGAACCCCAGTGCCTTGCAAGACAGGGCTCCAAAAAGGAGTTAAAGAGGACAAGCAAGTCATATCTCAGCAGTCACCATCATTCACTTATTAACAACCAAGCAACCAAGCAGAACATTTGTTCTGTTAGACAGAAAATATTGCCAGAATGACTGAAGCCCTTTGAAAATGCTACCTGTTAAATCCTCTCTATTGTCTTTTTATGCACTTGCACTTCAAGTATGAGATGTAAAGATCTTGTTGGAGGCTCCCCTATAATATATTCTAAGTATAATTTCACTGGAGTATGTAATTGTAGTGACTAAAGTAATTAAAATCAACAGCATGCAAAGCAGTCTGGGTGATAGATATGTTAATTACTCTACTAATAGAAGCTAGCTACAGACACAGATGTGAGCACATCTTCAGTGACAGGAGAAGAAAATATTTATAAGCACCTTCAATAATCCTGCTTATACCAGGTTTTCCTTAACATTAGGAGTTTAAAGTTATTTCTAGTAAACAGAATCACAGAATGGTGGGAGTTGGAGGGGACCTTTGGAGAGTTGCCATCCCTGGAGGTATTTAAAAGACAGGTAGACATGGTGCTTAGGGACATGGTTTAGGGGTGGTTTTGGCAGTGTTAGGTTGATGGTTGGACTTGAAGATCTTAAAGGTCCCTTCCAACCTAGATAATTCTATGATTCTATTATCTAGTCCTTTTCCAGAACACACTGGTCTCTGTCTTTTAGTACAAACCTTATTCATCTGAAAGGTAGAGGAACGGAAAAGAAAAAAAAAATAAAGAAAACCAACAATGTGCTGTCATTTATAAGGTTTTCAGCTGGTCAATAGAATACCTTATTTTCCCCTTACCTGTAAGTGTTTCTCTGGGACACCAAGCCACCGTTACCTCATGGGAAATATTTTCCCCTGCATCAGTTTAAGCCTCTTAACATTGGTTCAGGATCTGACCTTTACAAAATTTTGCATGAATGATGCAGAACAAGAGGTCCACCTAGAAGTTCCTGGAAATACATCTTCCCACGCAAAAGGTGAACTCCACATTTAAAAAAATTACCAAGAGAACATTTGCCTGGACTTCTTTGAATAGTGCAACAAGAGCACCACTTCACTTTTCTACCTGTTTGAAGGAGCTGAAAAATAGGAGGAATCAAGAGGGTCTGGAGTATATAACTGATGCAGCAGAGGAAAAACAGTTGTTATGCTGATGAAAGCTGCTGGCTCGATTTCATCAAAGCAAGCAGGTATGCCAGCAAAAGCCAGAATGACAGCAAGAAAATGGCAATTCAGCCCTTAATACACAACCCATTAGGTTAAACAATGAGACCACTCAACACACAAAAAACCTCTAACCACATGTATAAAGGCTAGTTTCTGCATTAGATCACTGATACTTGAATGTTCAGTGGAAGTTGAACGGACCAAGTCATGAGGATTATTACAATTCTTGGCTAAGAGATTAAGGTACCATACAGTAGAAGCAGGTTAAATATATTAAAACAAAACACCGTATCACAAGACAGTATCTTCTAGTAGGCAGTAAGTGCTCCCGAACTCAAAATATCTGTGCACATAGATTGCAGGATGATCCACAATGAACTGCTGGCATCCATAAGGAAGGGAAATGTGGCGAGGTGAGGTAAGGCTCAGGTACACTACCCAAGTTATTCCTGCAGAAGAAATGGTATTTCTCAAGGAATGTTGTGTTCAAAGCTGACCACCCATGGTCAAGAACAACAAAATCAAACAGAAAGACTGGATTGTTTTTGTAACAATCCAAATGAAATAAAGTCTGAGAGAAGATACAACTGTTCCCTATGCAGACCCACAAGAAACACCAGGAAAAGCGAAGGGCTGCTTAGGTACAGGATAATGTTGGCACAAGAATTGGTTCAGGATTACATTTAGGCTGGAGATAAAAGAAGATTTCCAAGAAGTGGATTTTTGAGGCAGATTTCCAGGTAGATTAGTGGGGCAAACAAAATAGCTAATTCTAGGAAGGAGCTTGCTCAGCTCATGGAAGGGGTAATATCTTGTAGTGAATGCAACAGCAGGGGACCAGTCTCCTCCAGGAGGCCTCTTCTACTACTATCTCCTAACGAGCAAGCAGCAATTATTTGAGGATAATACCTACAGTCCCTTGGAAATGGAATAAAAAAATATAAAAGTTCATATTTATGTTGCTGTGGAGATAGCCCTCAGTAGGTCCATGCCTGCTTCCCTCCAAAAGTGTTTTTGTTTGCTCCATAGTAGACCGTAAGTATTTGGTTCTGCTATACCCTCATCTGATCACTACAATACTTCAAAATCCTCATATAATTTAGGCTTCATCTCCAAAACTGAACCCTCGTATTTTAGAGAAAAGCATAAGACAATTATGTCTGGATACAACTTGAATTTAGCAAAGAATCAAGTATAAACTAGCCCTAGGAGATACATCCTCTGTCAGGAACCAAAGTGAAGTTTCTCATAAACGACTGTGTCCAGCTCTGTGAGCCATCTGGCAAAATAACTTCACATATACTGTTTCCCACCCTCCTGTGATTACTTGTGGAGCTCCCACAATATGCTGAAAGATGTGACTGCTATTCTGTTGTCAAAACCATCAGGACATTTTTGCCTAATAAGAACTGATGTGTCAATCTAAAAAAGGCTCTCCTTCTTCCTTATTGCTTGTATCTTTAAACAGAATACAAAATAGTTTAGACTTAATTTATGAGCATTTTCTTTTGATTAGTCTCAGTCAGCTATGGGGAGGGTTGGGAAAGTGAATTCTTACTGGTCATTTTCTTCCTAAGTGGTTGCTTGTGAGAGTGACCTAATGGAAAGATGCTATGGATAGAGACTTGCAACAATAGCATCAGTACTTCTCTGATTCAAGCATATGCCATATATCATCTAAATAGGTCATGGGATCTATTGTTTTTATAAAATAGCAACTAAACCAAGAAATGACAAATCTGGATATGGACTGGTACAACATCCCCTATCCAAGTCATCAGAAGGCCCTAAATGTGAAGAGAGAGGCATGCTGCAATTGATTTAGTAATTAATAAATGTAAAATCTAAGTCACTAATCAGAAATTATTCTGTATTTCGACCCCAAAGCATATGTTATTCCCAAGTCAACAATACAGATTCCCATGGGCTTAATTTCAGGTAGTTGAATAGTCTTATCAACACTAATAGGACTTAAATATTTGCTGAAAGAAGCTGTAGAACTGGGACCATAATTTGCACAGTAAGATCCTTCCAGTCAAACTGCTACTTCTTCTTCATATAGCACTGGAGAGTGACTACATTAAACTACTGGAACCATTCACATATTTCCAAATATGTAACAAAGTATACAACAAACTAGAACAAGTGATGCAAAGAGGTAAAACAAGAAAATGGTAGAATACAGGACATATATTGAACTATGGCTTGGGGATGAACCTCAGCTCTGAGTTTCTCTCCCTCAGCCTGTCTGTAGACTAGTGTTTAAGTGATAGGCCAACACTTGCCCTGTCAGCAAAGAACTCCCCCAGTTCTCTGCACCTGCAGGTTAGATTGTCAGCTCTTGCACAGGTGGTAGGAAAAAATCCTTATGGGAAAGACTGAAAATGCTCTAGCAAATAAATAAGCGCATGCTGGATCAGTGATGACAGAAGAGAGACGCAGTCATCTATAAAGACACAAACATTAAGGAAGAAAGTGAATTAAGCTCATACAAATGGTTAAAAGCAAGAGTAATGGGATGGAATTCAATAAAGGAAAGTATGAACTGAACATCAGGGGAAAACCACTTTGTCAAAAAGATCTAATATCCTGTAGTATTATCTCCCGTGAGAATAGTCGTTGCATTTTTCCACAAAACGTGGTAGAAAACATGCTGGAGGGAGCAAAACTATGAACATAATGATCTAACGCTTACTTTGTGCTTGCAAAACAAAGCAGTTCCAATTCTCTGTACTTTTGACATTCTTCTTCAGTGGTGGGAAACACCCCGATCAAACACAAGCACACAGCCACTGTGTATGTTAAGGCCTGGATTTTGGTCCCCTGATAGAATGGGAAAAACATTTCAGCACAAACAAAAAGTGTTTATTTTGCCATGACCACAACTAAAACTTAAACTGTTGTGTTATGGAAAGATTTTGAGGATCACTGATAGTTGTAAACACTTCATATGCCACTCTTGCTGAGATGCATATCTCAGTGACCAGGCAGGTGTCAGCCCCTTTGATTTGACCAAGTTCAATCCTAAGTGCATGTAGAGGGGAAGGAATAATTTCTCCTATAGGACATTAGAAAGAGCAAGATTAGTATTATTAATTTAGACCTTTTGTGCTTTTGCACAAGCAGGACAAACAAAAAACCCCTCAGAATCATATGGCAAAAAAAGAGACCAGATGGCATGAACAGACACAGAACTCATGCAGAGACCTAGCTGAAGTGACAAGTGATTTGATATGGAGGAAAGAATCTAGTTCTTAGAAGCAGAAGCTGAAAAAGATGTAATGGGAAAAAAAAGAAACTATTCTCTTGATACTGCTGTTACACAAACTGGAGGTCTTACCTGATTTCCATCTCTCGGAGAAGGTAGACTAGGCTTTGGTATTACCTTAACCAAAAGGAACTTTCTCTTAAGGTCTCTCTTTCAAAGGAACAAAAGGATTATGAAATAGTATGCATGAGGTAATGGTTGCTTCCATACTGCCACTTGCTACATCTCTAACTCAGAAGAAAACCACTTCTTGCACTACCCACTTAGCTCCACCAGGTAAAACATCTCAAAAATACCAAACATAATCACGGCAAGTAATGAAACTGATGAAATGGAGCTGTGATCTCAAATACATACATATACGCGAAACCCCTGGAGACCATAGCTAATATAACTGAAGACTCCATGCAGTTGTTTCATCAATCTGCAACTCTCTACAAAAGGAATGCCTTCAAGTTCAATGTAAATAGAATTTACCTATTTCATAAGTCTGTAAGGACAAGAAATTGGACAGAGGGGGATTGGAGAAAAGAGAATAGCCCTGAACAGGCTACATTTTAGAGAACTAATCAACAGTTTGCATTTCACTAAGCTGAAAGTATTCCAAGACAAAGACGACTGTTTCTAAAGTATTTCTTCAAAGGACTGCATTCTGTTTGACACTAATTTAAAGCAGGATTCTTCAAAGTCAGCCATTACCAAATAAAAAAGTGTCATAGACCAGAGCAGAATGAAACCTTTTGTATTTAAAACCCACTTTCTTTCTGTGTATCCTGTGGTCTAAATTATCTTCTCAAGTGAAATCTGAATTTGGGACTCTGTCTACATGGTGACACAGTCTTTCTTCTTTACAAGTGGGTAAGTGAAAGGGGAATCTGTATAAGGTGCTCCTCCTGCAAACCAGAACGTTTATAGTCTCACTGGAAAACACTGTCATTTAAAAAAAGGAAAGCAAGGACAGGTTTAGGGAGGAACCACTGCATCACTATGACCAAATACATAGGCATCCATTCTTTTAAAATCTGACTTTCAATTGCCAGAAAGGTCTGAGTTTTCACACAGTGCCAGGTTACCAGATAATAATAATAATCAAAGCAGCTGATTGTCTAGGGAAGTTAATAAATCATTTGCTCTAAGCATCAAAACAAGCAGAACTACTACACTGGAAAACAATCTGCTTATAAAGCAAGGAAAGAGGAGCAGAGAAACTTTATCTACTATGAATACCAGAAGCTTATTCCACCAAGAACAGTCTCTTTAGTAGCCATAACTATTTATGCTGTAAATAACATGGATATGTGTTAAATCAGAGCCAAAAATCTTTTCAGAATTCAACAGTATTTAGGTCATCTGCACTTTATTGACAGACACTGAACTCTGAAACCATAATGATGTAGCTCAGCAACAGTGCATGCTGTCCCACTAATGAGGCCCTTTTTCCATGAATAATGAGTATGGACATCAGCTCTGTTGCCAGGTACATAATATAAACACAATTTAACACATGGCTTTTGGTAAAGCAGTGTGTCTGCTTGCAGAGACTGAGGTTTTGCATAATGTGATCCAAGTTTTTAGCACAGGGTGGGGGCAGACTGCTCAAGGAAATAATTTGTTCATATGTTATCAAAATACAATAAATCAGGTTTGGTGTTAGTCAAAAAAAGGCAGTGGAATGGGACCAACAGAAACTGAAGATAGGAAAGTATAAATGAGTTCATTGTTTTATATTCCAATAAATCTTACAACACATGAAGCTGATGAGTTCTAAAATGAGCTGAGAGTCCCTGAGATGGGCCTTCTGAGACTAATGAACTGTAAGGGTTATACTGGTTAAGCCTGTGTTTGCTGAGTCCTTGTGCATACCTAGTGTATACACACACCTTCGTTTATATATGGCAAAGCATGAGTTGAAACTGCATGGGTTCAAACAGACAAAGTAAGAAGAGTTTTATTTTGAAAAGCCTCATTTGTTACATTTACAACCTCAGTTTTGACTCTATCAGATGCTTCTGAGAAAACAAAATGCACCTTCAAGTTTTATCAACTACCATGACACAAAGTGCCACCATGGTATTGTTTAAAATAGGCATCAGTGCTATAGTATGCAAAAGCAGAGCTAGCACAGTTTAGTCTGAGATTTGGGAGGGCATGGTTAATTCCCTGTTCTGTCACAGTTCTGCTATCATCCAGGGCTATTATAACTACATTAAATACTAGAAGGAGCCAACATCCTGTGGTGCCTGGGCCATAAAAATGGGCATTTCTATTTACTTGCTTCTTACAGTGCCAAAATAAAGTCCATGGGGATCCACACCTGTGTCACAGAAATTATTGAAATACAAGGAGCTACAAGAAAGACTACAATCTTACCACTTTAACTGCAGATTTCTTCAACCAGACTAAGCACAACCAAGATCTCTCTGAGAGTCATTACTGCTACTGGATGGCAGTACTCAACGGCCTGGGTGACATGAGTTGACTCCAGAAAGAGCTGACACTGCAGGCTGGACTGGTAGCGGTGATTATCACTAATGTTGCCTGTAATCAGCTGATTACTTATCTTTTGCTAAATAACCTCAGCTCTGTCAGTCTACTGCAGGGGTCTGAAATTTGGCAGTATGGTCATGTTAGGATCAAGCCAATGGTCTATTGCTAGCCTCATTAAAATTTATCTTAATTTCCTAACTTATAAGATGTTAGAAGAAAGCAGTTAGCAGATATTCAGTGGAAGCTTCTGCTTTTTTTTTTTTTTGTTATAGTCTCCAAAGCTTCTTTGCTTATCAAGTACACATCTCAATACTTCAATAAACTTATGCATCATCCCCTTGCATCATCCCCATGTGATGACATGGGACCAAGTATTGGGGTGGACAGCGAGAAGCCTCTGTTTGTGTGGGCTCTTACTGTTCTGCTTTTGGCATCCAGGCAATGCAGCAGAGAAGGTCAAATGAAGAGGAGACAGAAGCCACAGAGAAAAGGGTAGATGGAAAGGATGTTTGGTAAGATAGGAGTTGGAAATTACTACCCTGAAGAGAAGATTGGGATGGGTACTTAGAAGAGGCAGAAGAATGGAATTGGGAATGAGCAGTATGGACTGAACAAGGAGCCTCTGGTAGGAACTGGGGGCAACAAAAGCTGAAACTGATCATGCAAAAGAAAAGCAGAGGACAATTCAGTAGACAAATGGGATGGAAGATCAACTAAGGGCAGGCCGGAAAAGATGTTAAGTCCTTTCAAAGAATGAAAGAGTGGCCACAGGACTGTGGATATAGGCTCCAGAGCCCATATAGGTAGCCTATACAACTGTACCTCAAATGATGTCCATCTAACTTTTCACAAACTCTGGAAGTTACAAGCCTTAAAATCTCTGTTCAAAGAACACCATAAAGGCTGTAAGAGCTTATAACAAAGATCACAGAACACTTTAAAGGCTACCAGATCAACCTAGAGAAAGAGTTAAGAAATATCAAAATTAAGGCTGTTTCACTTAATTCAGATATTTGATTCATGTGTGTTATGATCTCATTTTTAGTTATATGATTACATAATGTTCCTTTCATAAACTCCCCTGCCATACTCAAATGCATAGAATGAGACTTTTCTCAGAATGAAGGACTGTGTAGTAACACAACATGAAACTGATGGCTGTAGGGTTCCCGATTCACTTGTTGCAGAACTTGGAATGTGGATAGTGAGTGTCATGGTTTCAGCTAGGATAGAGCTGACTTTCTTACTAGCAGCTGGTTGTAGCTGCTAGTATCTAGCTAGTTACTAGCTGCTGTTGGGTTTGTTTTGGGTTTGGGATGAAAACAGTGTTGGTAAAACACTGATGTTTTGGATTGTTGCTAAGCAGTCAAGGCTTTTTCTACTCCTCATACTGCCCTGCCAGCGAGTAGGCTGTGAGTCCACAAAAATTCAGGAGGCACAGTTGGGACAGCAGACCCCAATTGATCAAAGAAATATTGTATGCCATATGATGCTCAATATATAAAGCTGGGGGAAGAAGAGGGAAGGGGGAGAAAATTCAGAGTTATGGCATTTGTCTTCCCAAGTAACTGTTAAATATGATGGATACCTGCTTTCCTGGAGATGGCTGAACACCTGCCTGCCAATGGGAAGTAATGAATGAATTCTCTGTTTTGCTTTGCTTGTGCACATGGCTTTTCCTTTACCTATTAAACTGTCTTTATCTCAACCCAGGAGTTTTCTCACTTTTACTTTTCTGATTCTCTCCCCCATCCTGCCGAAGGGAGAGTGAGCAAGTGGGTGTGTGATTCTAGTTGCCGTCTGGGCTTAAACCATGACAGTGAGTAAGCCAGGGACTTCAGGAAGAGGATGAAGAGTGGCACTGTGAAGGTTCATGAACGCTGCTCAAGAGAACTGGGTTGCTTTCTTGTTTCTGTCACAAAGTTTCTACACAATACAAGGAAAACCCATTTAACTTAAACTAAACAAAGTATGCCAGTTGGTGCTTCTTACTCTGTCCGTTCTCTGTTTGATACCCTGGTGTCTTGAATTCAAATTCAAAGGGCTAGAGCTCAAGTCAGCAGGAGCTGTGATTTGACCATAAAAAGTGATGTAATGCTTCAGAAACTAATGCTTACTGAAAACTACTGAAAATTAATGTGAAAAGTTCACCTAGTTTGAGCTTTCCAAGTTTTTCTCATAAGACATGAAGGCTGCTCTCACTAGACTGCTGTGAAGTTAAATCAATTAATGTTTGTAAAGGAATTGTATGCTACTAAGTCAATATTCATAGAAAAGTCCACAAGGGAACTGATAATACTTTCTTCAGACAAGGTTTGAATATCATGCAATAAAAAGTCTGCAGAATCTAAACGGACATTCCTTAAACATCAACAGAACGCAAAGAAAGCATTGAAGAGCTGCTAGGAAGTGAGTTCCATTACCTTGTACAATGAATTAAGCATGGGTTGGCAGAAAAAATGCACAATGTTTAATCTTTGGATCAACGACTGTGTAAGGGGATCTATGAAGCTCATGCTAATCACCTCAACTACAGTGTTTCCTAAATTTTAAGAGTTTGACTTAGAAACATTGCTTCTGTGTGTACCACATAGAGAAAATATGAGTATACATGAACTTACCATCATACTTTGCTAAGACTGCCTGGACATCTGCATACGCTTGCAGTTCCAATAAAGCCTCTAGCAGGTTTTCATGGATGTTGAACATGCTGAGCAGAGGAAACTCCTTCATCAACTAAAATCAATAACATATGAAAGGGTTAGATTATTAACATGGAAGAGGGTTTCCTGTTCAAAATGCATTGAAATAAACAACACCAAGTCAAAACCTCTCTTTTCCCCTTGTTCTTGGCTCTTTCTCAGAGTTCACCATTAACTTAGAAATTTCTGAGCTCTTAATGGACACTGGGTTAGGTTTCTTGACAAGACATGCTTTGCTTAGGATGTAATTAGGCAAACCCAAGAACACAGCTGCCTGAATACATAACTCTCCTTCAATTAACAGGCTTCTTCAAAGTGAAGAAGAGTTATCTTATTGTACTGAAAAAGAATCTTCAGCAACATAGCTCCTGTATATCAGTAGTAAGCAATCCAGCATCTCTCTGGTGTATTAGTAGAAAAAACAGAAAATACATTGAAAAAAATCAGAATAAAATCAAATATGAAAAGCTTAAGAACCTTACGTATATGCAACTATACTATCAAGTATGTGATATTAGGATTTGTAATTGTGAATATAATTGTGGCATATATATTTAAAGAAAGAAAAGGCATCAACAATAGGAAAGGTAAAGTTTATAAAAATCTAACACTGTAACTAAAGATTCCATCTTGTACAACAAATGGAACGAAACGTGTAGTTAAAATAATCTAATCTTACCTGTAAGCACCTTTACTCTATGAACTAACCATTTAAGAGATACCAGGGAGTTGTTCTTAGATAGCCTCAGTTTCAGTGTCTGCATAGACTCAAATGACTGTAGCTGATATTCTATTGCACCTCCTTTTTGCAGCCACGCTTATCAGAAATATCCATGTTTTTTACTGCAGAATTGATTAAATAATATTTTTTATTGTCAGAGTGATTCTCTAAAGAACTGAGGTACTAAAAGATCCTTGTTTCCTTGAGTCCTCTTTATGGTTGTTATAGCTTAACTGCCTACATGATGTATATTCAGCACAAAAAGGTCCCACAGTATAGAACTAGGATAGCTGATATTACTGCTGTTCTTCAGGAAGTTGCATGGGAACACTATCATTTACAATCTTTCTGAGATGGTTTATGAGAACAGAAATACTATATAACAAGCCAAGTAAAGAAAATTATTCAATGTCAGCCTTGCTCAGTTTGAAAATATTAAGCTGGACCTGAAAACTATCACATAATAAACCTACTTTGAAGTTACAAATAGAGAAACTGGTAAGAACCAGCAAGTCTTAATCTCCCAAACGAGTAACATAAAAATAAGCCAGGATTGAAAGAAGAGGGGTGGAGATTCACCAAGAACTTTAGAAAGTGAGAAACAGGTAATGCACCAGAGCTTCTTCACTATGTTGAAGAAAAGACCTTAACAGGCAAACAGAGATGTAAAGCGCAGAGAATTTCTTCCTTGTGTTAATGGTCTGGCATAAGCTAATGTAAGAACTATTCTGACCTTAAGGGATAAGTCTATCTAAATTTGGTTATCTGGATAGTACTGACTTTGCTGCAGTTTGACGACTATTAAAATATCAAAGGCAAGCACGGCAGGGTTTTGTTTAACTGGTTATATGTACATATTTGATGCTAGTGGCATGGGGATGGTCGTAAAACTCCTAGTTTCAATGGGAGGAGCTAAACCTGTGAAAAAGAACACAAACAAAACTGCACAGTTTGCAGGCTTTTCTCCTTCTCCAGTTTTTCAAAAAGTCGACCACAGGCCTTTGTGCTTATCTAGGTAAATGCAAGGATTTGACAATAAAATACAAAGTTTAAGTCATCAGTCATGGAGAAAAATAACTTTAGGTGAAAATTCACAGAGTTGGATTCATCAGTTAAAGATCCAGCATAAAGCTTATTTCTCTTCATTCTTGTCCTTACTCACTATGGCATATTTAACAGAAGAAGCTACTATTTGGAAGGAAGAAGCATGACAGAATCTGGCCTTAAGTAAATAGTGATTTAAAGTTCAGAATGAACATATTGCAAAGAAACCCCTCCAAGGGATTAAGAAAGATTATCTCTGCTCACTGAGAATGAATAATGGCTGGCAGAAAAACATTCCCTCCATCAGTGAAGAAAAGGGAAGAGCTGCAGCTAGTTATAGATGTACTGTGGCCAGTAAAAGCTCTTACTCTGGTTCTCCATTTCTCACTGACATCACTCACTGATTATTTGTCTCAATTTAATTAGGTTCTGTCAGAGTGATAAACACTGCCTAAGACAGCAGCACACAAATGTCTGGCCTGCCAGGCCTCCAAACTGACAAGTGTTAATAAAGGTTTCGTCTGGGAAAGGTCGAACGTTAAGAAGTCCAACCCGGTTATAATGAACTCAGTTGATATTGTAGCTACAAAAATAAAACACCTCTAAGCAGCCACTCAGCTATTCGAACACTGTCTACGAACAAATGACAGCACCTTTGCTATTAAAAAAAAGAAAAGAAAAAGAAGAGAGGACATGAACTCATTTCTCTGTCATCTCAGGATGTAGAGTATATAGTTTTCACTGCAAATAATTTTCAGTCACAGTAAAAATTTGTTTTTTGAGAAACTTCCCAGAAAGTAAAGCCACTTAGATGGAATAATATTATGACACGTCATCTTTTAGGCCTCATAGCAAAAGCAAACCCCGGGGAAGAAAAAAACTGCCACAAAGGTTGCAACATAGGCCTGCTGGATGGTCAGGGCAGGCCAAATACTGCGTCATGCAGAGGAGTAACAGAGAGCGGACTGTGAGCCTGCTCCCCTCCCTAGCGGATGGAGAGGGAGGCTGGCTCATGCTCCACACAGAGATGTAAAGATGGGCAGGTTATCTCTGCATGTGAGATAAAGTTCCCCAGACCCATAGAGCAACAAGCTCTAATCTGAACTCTAGTTTAAGAGGCACAGACCTTCCTTTGCACCCAAAGATTTAGTTTCTGTGAAGATACAGGCTAACCTCTGCTAAATCATTCGGCTTATCAATTTTAATTCTCTTTAAAACTATATGGTAGCCTGACAAATGCTTTCATTAGAGTGGCAAGCGCTGAACTTAAAGAAAAGATGAAGGCTCCATTATCTTCTTTCTCCACACCTTAAGATCTCAAGAGACAGCAATCAAATTCAGCACTCAAGATAAAGCCGCTACAGCTTTTTACATAAACACTAGTTAGGACTGAAAGTTTCATTGTAAAATTCCAGTTAATTGGTTTCTCATCTGCTATGAAAGAACTGTGCTCCACTGAGCGAATCTTATTTTCATACCATATGAAAACAGACACCACACAGCTATGAACATATTCCCTTACAATATAAGGATGTTCAAACAGCTATTGAACATATCATACCAAATCTATGTTCACAAGGATTGTACTTTGAACCTGTATTGGTTAAAATACTTCCTAGTGATGAAATTCAGATCTGGCGCTGGGTTAGCCCATATTCTGTTCTAATTGTTCTGCAGGTTTTGGGGGAAACAGATATATGTGTAGAAAGTGGAATTACTTTTCACTGAAAGATTCATTAGGTATACTGCAAATATACAGAAACGGTAGCTTTTGCAGATAATTAATAATTGTTACTCTTTTAGATAAATAATATTTTGGGAGTATAATTTTGCAGAAAAAATCTGGAAATAAGTCTGACACAATTGGCTATCTTATCACTAGTCCTGGGAGGGCCGTATTTCCAGACCCACCCCAATCCATATTGCAGGGTGTAGGTTCAATGATTTTGTGATGGATATGAAAACGTGACGATCACAAAAAACACTTTATGGTACAAGGAAATCCACATCTGATTTATTGGATGAGGAACAAGTTTTATCTTCCAAAGAACAGTTTAATGAAGAAGACTCCCTTCCTTGAGCATATTTCAGTAACTTTTTTGTAACTTTTTTAAGGAATGTAGATTTAACTGCTGCATTCGTTACTCTCCTTGTGATGACATTAATGTCATGCATCAATTAGCAATGATACATTATTTGTGTAGAAAACAGCTTTAAGCTACTGTTTATGCCTATGACTAGACCATGGGACTCAAGGGAATACAGAGGTGGATAAATTAATGATCTTATATATAACCTGGTGGTAACACATTTATTCTCCGTGTGCCTTATGGCTGTATGCATAGTCACACATTTTACAGGCAGGACATGCAACCATTCATTGCTGCTTATATCTTCTCAATAAACATTTTTAGATCAATGTATTCAACTGAATGCATAAATATGAAAACTGAATTCAGCTTAAAATGAAGACACAACAACAACAAGCAAACAAGAAAAATTCAATGCAAACAGTGAAACTGTAACAACCTTAATTCCTAGTGTATCTGTTCCTGCAGTGGGTATTTGAAATGGTAAATCTGTCTCCTAAAAGAGGAATAACTGAGGCTGCCATCCTCCAGGTGCAACTGTCCACCACCACTGAAGAATCAAGCACACAGTATGGATAGCACTGTTATTTTCACTAGTGCTTTGCATAAGCTGCTTTCTTGTATATGACTTGTAAACCGTAAGAACTGTTAACTGAACAAGGTAGAAAAGGCAAAACTCCAAGCCATTTCTGAGTAGAAAAAGAGAAACTTCCATTTCTGTGGGCTTCACTGTCTACAGCTGAGCTTTCAGATGTCTAAGCTCTGACTGAAGCTTACCCTGGGCTTGAGGCATTTGCAATGTGTCACTTCACTCTGAATCTCTGATGTCTAATAAGATACACTAATGCTTAAGTTTTTCTCCTGGCCAGCTCACCTGGCAAAGACAGAAGGGAAGAAACATTGCCAGCAGACTAAGACTAGTACACAAAAAGGCTCTGTTAACAATGTCATGCTTAAAAGTTAGGCTAACTCCTGGTCTGAAAAGGACAACTCATTCCAGCATGGTCTCATTGTGAGTGGGATTCATGTGATGTAAACAGACACTCTCATAGCTCTCAAGAGTTAGAAAATGATCTGAAATACACCGGACCTACCTGAAATAAAGTTCTGCTTAATTATAGCAAAAGTAGGATTCTGTCATTTAATGCATTTATCTACATGCTACATTCCTTTTGGCAAATAACCACTGTTTTATTTGGAAGCAGCTCCGCAGTTACTCTTTCACAGCTCAGAGAGGATAGAAGCTAAGAAGCCAAGTCCACCAGATCCTGTTCTTTTGGACCTTGGAAATGATTATCATTAGCATCCACATATTTTCATCCATATGTGGAATTCAGGGAATTTGACATATCATCTAATGGTTGAACTTCAGAGTGTCAGAAAAGAGACCCAGACCCAGTTTACACAAACTGTGGGATGGCATAGGTAAAAATTTGCTGACATTCCATTTTTAATTTGGTAAATGTGATTTTAGTCCTAGTGCTCCATAATACTCACAGATAATACAACTTGTCTTCAGAGTAGGATTAACAATGAGTCAATAAAGTGAAAAATATCTTACCGAATATGCAAACTCTAAGGAAATATGCTAGAACATGCAGCCTTTATATTCTCTCTTAATTGGAGGATTAAAGCCTTCAGAGTATGACTTGAATTCTTTAAGGAATACAATTATGAAAATGCTGTTACTTGGACTGTGTTGTAAAAATGCACATACTTCAGGAATAAAGAGAATTTTAAAGGCAGATGTGGCATGAAACCAGAAGAGTGCAAGTTGTTCCAGATGTACATTTACTACTAAACAATCACATCACATAAAAGTAGTAACAGTCATAAATTATAATAATTTTTGTTACATCAAAGATTAGTAACTTTATAAAGCACGAAAATAAAGTCATTGTTCATAGCCCTCTTCAAAAACATTCCTTTATTTGCATCATCCCAAAGTACTTTTTGCAGAAACTTTGCCATATTTTTAGAAGTAGATTTTTAAATGAACTTAAAGTAAGGCAATTATCTAGTAGCTCAAAAATGGGCTCAGGGATTCCAGAGAAACGGAAGAGCATAATTAAAGGACAATACAAAGCCTCTGAACACAGAAGGCAGACAAAAAGGAGTTCAAGTTACCAGGGCTCCTACCAAGACTGTATGACTATATTCTAAGACTACATTTGATCTTAATAGAATCACAATGCTGAAAGCCCATAATTTATATGAAGAACATTACTATTGGGTTTAGGTAGTAGTCACCAAATTTCTAGGTTTTGAGGGTTTTGCACAGGATCACAGGCATGACAAAAAGTGAGGGGTTGCATCACGTGCAGGGAAAGGGAAGGGATAAACACCATCAGGGGAATCACAGGAGTCTCCATTTTGTTTAAGAGTCCATTCAAATGAGAGATGTTCCAACCCACATAACCCCCCCACACTTAAACATAATGTGAATAATGTGACAAAACAAACCACATTTGAATATACAGGTAAATGGAAATAATAAAATCGGCATTTATGACTTGCTATTATTGCTGTGCTTGTGTGTTAGAACAAGAATTAACTGAAGATACTACTCTGTGGTAGAGATTGGCAAATGTCACCTTTCACAAGAGTAGCATTCTTCTAAAATTTGTAATATAACTCTTGGTCTCATTTAACTAGGAAGTACTTTTCCTTGAAATTTTAATAAATGGTACTTCAAATAACTGCTACAAATGTTAATAAAGCTAGAATCCCACCCAAGGCAGGGCAGCCTGCTTAACCTGACCTGTGTAGCACAAGCCAAAGAATCTGACTCACTAATCCTTGCCTGAAGCACAGAAGTATTTGGGAGAGACAGTCAGTAGCTACCAATGCAAGTAGCTACAGAAGTTGTATTGTTAAGTTGCTAGGGATCATAACATCTTTATTAGCAATTAGTACTCTCTTTGTTTCACACTGCTTGATAATTCAAGGTGCAGAACACTGTCCCGGCTATGCACTCCCATTAGCCAAGAGCAAATCAGCAATGCACACAAGAATACAGAATTCAAAAGAATATTGAACAAAAAGCCAAATTCAAAGTCCAGCAAATGGGGCGGCCAAGAAAGTATGCTAGATTTGCAGAAGCATCATACCAGCAAAAATCACTAATACCGCTGGCTGTAAAACGATAAAAACCCAACCCACCCATATCACTAAAACTGATTTAGTATGGATGAGTACCCTTTTGAAGCCTTCAAGTGACATAACCCTTTAAACCAATTTAAATACTCAGGGCAGCCTGAGTGTTTAAACAACTTATCATACAGCCCATTGATAAGCATGCAGCACTCTAACAATACCAGCTGCTTAGGTACTGATAATTCTTTAGTGTCTCCTGTGGCATAAAATACGCACTTAGAGACTGCAAGTGGGCACTGAGATGAAGAAATAAACACATCCAGCTGAAATATCTCCAACAAGATTCTCGGAGCTAGGTACACAGAATTAGACTTCTAGGTCTTTTACTGTGAGCTGAAGAGTAATTTCTCAGTAGATATGACTGATCCCAGAAATAAAATGTACTCTTCTGACCCTTAAAAAGTGTTTTGGGTTGTATCCTTCTTCAGAGCTGAGGAAAAACTTGGAGAGTCTCTTCCCTCCCTAAACCTCACTCATTTCTAAACAAAGCTGCAAAGCGTGAGGCAAGTTCAATTCCACTGTGTCTTGGAAACAGACTTGTTAAGACTACAAAGCAAGTCTTCAAGAGAGCCCAGGGCCATCGGTAGGAGATAAAGACACTCTAGAATTAGTTTCTTTCATCTTCTCTCTGAAAGAGGAAGCAAGTAAGAGCTTCTGTTCACTTTGTCCACTAGCACACCTTCTGCCTGCCACCCTTCTCTTTCCTAAACATACACCACCCTCCAATGAATGCTTGTTCCAGAACAATCCTAAGAAGCTCATTTTTGACAAATTGACAATTCACTTTCTTGCATGGAACATTTTAACCTGGATACTCCAGTGACCCAGTCAAGGGACAATATCATGTCGGTGTGCTTCTGAATTCAGTAGTGCAATCACTGATCCAGTCACCCAAAAAATACAGAGAGAAGTGCCTTTGCATATCCTCCACATCCTCTCTGTCTTTAATCAATGAAAAACATGAAACACAAACCCAGTACACTTTTCTTCTGTTGTAATGGTGAGGGAATCAGTAAAGAGCAGCCAAAGAGCAGCTGGTACAGAAAGGCCACCCCTGCTCATCAGCATGTAGCCACTAGGCTGTCCACAACAAAGATTCAACCTGAAGGGATACCGAAGATTCTCCACAGCCACCATCAAGGACTTTCACCTCTGCACATACCAAATTTTCCAACTTCATTCAGAACACACTAGTTTAATTCCTCCTAACATAATCAGCACAACAAATAAAACAACCAGCACTGTAGACTTTCTCCTCAGGGACAGTAAAAGAAATCTAGTTCCCTCACAGACCATATCATGTGCTGTATAAACAAGAATAAAATTGGAATAACTCTGTTGGCTAGACTGGAGTTATTCCAACAATACACTAATCAAAATGAGATCACAAGTTAGCTCAATATATACAAATAGTGACAGCTGCTGGTTTCTATAGCAAAATATAGTAAATAATTATCATCAGAAATAAAAGCAAAAGCAACACCTATGTATGATTCAATTAAACGCTTCCATGAAAATTACAGATTCGTAATTCTCACTAATTCAACTCAACTAAATGAATGATATCCAAGCAGCAAAACCAGCAACAAAATACTATCTCAAAATCAATCACCGAAGCATTTTAAATAGTTTTTTAAAATGTTTTCTATATAATATTAAAAAATATGATTTTCCTATCAGCAATGTACATAACCATAAAATCAAAATCTTATTTAAGTCACCAGCAACTCATTTTCTTTCCATTAAGGTGTTTTATGCAGGATCTCAGTCTTTTCTTATATAAAATTCAAGTAAGACAATCTAATACATCAGTAATGTCCCCAAGATGGCCTCATATATGCAATGAATTAAACACTCTCAAATATTATATTTTTTAAAGTGGCAAAGACTCACTACATCCCAATCATATTTCCCAGATGGTGTCATGAACCTCTTAACACTTCATTTCCATCATGTTCCATGTTTTGAGAAATCTGTTTTCAATCTTTCAAACACAAACAGGGCCTCCACCCTCTGTCCCCTGATGCTAGATTCAGCAGTCCCCAGCCAAGCCAACATATTCTTCATATTCTTTTTAGGGTGAATAAATTCATCTCCTCCCTCATCAATCACATAGAAACCTTCAATGACAAATTCATGTTCTTCAGACTTCTTCATAAGTATATTATTTATGTCTTCTATGAAGAAATGGAGGATATGCATTCATCAGAAATAAGTAGCTGCAAGTCAGTCTAACAAAAGCATCTGCAAAGCTGACTTGACCCTTCTCTTGCTCCCAGTGTACTGGAGTTGTCACCTAGAGATACTGCTGCTTTTATATTTCATCTAGGGACCTGCTAATTCTCAGCTTTGCTTGCTTACAATGAAGAGCTCTTAGAGGCATTTGGCTCAGTGTCTGTATGTGGAAAAATACAGAATGCATTGATATGAGCTGAAGCTCTAGAAGCTGAAATTCTATCTTTATACATCCTTTGTCTTACATCCAGTCCTTTCACTTTAGCAATATGTTCCTATTGGGGAGAGCGTTTTCTGTCCTTCAAGTGTCTGATAAACTATGACTTTGGGTCCCCCTGTTATTGTTGCTTTTCAAGATGCAAATTGTACAAATTCAACACAAAATTTTCTCTCTAGTGACAGAATAAGCCATTCAGTATTATAAAAGCATTCTGGGTCCCACTTTGCATAAGAAACCTAGGACTAGATGGACCTCCCAAGCCCCTGAATCCAGTGCTCTGCAGACCCAACTAATCATACATATTGACATCAGCAGAAGGCTTCACAGAGCATCTGTTCCACATCGCCCTGTCTACAAATCACGAGACACATTCAGCAACCCATAGTAAGCTCAAGAAGTTGCCATAATTATGACGTGTGACATTTGAATATGAAATTCAAAACTTTATCTTTCTTGCCTAATGCCAGGACTTAGAATTCCAATGTTTGCCCCAAACATTGCAGTATTTGTCCCAGAGTGCCTGTGTAACAAAATTCATGAAGAATCAGTGGAGGTGGCTGGACTGAAAACAATGTTTTTGAAATCAACGTTCTCCCAGCTGATCACAAGACTGCAAAACCAGGTCTTTCTTCCTTGTCCCTCTTTCTCACACTCCTAGATGTAAAATGGCTGGGTTTTTGGCAAGTACTTTTTCAAGAGAGCCTAGTGATTCTGGGGATTGAGAGTTGTGTGCCTGAAAAACCCCAGCTAGAGACAGCAAACAAAGTTGCTCACCACTTGCCATCTGGTACATTATTTAGGATGATGACCTGCATTATTATGATGAACTTTGCTCAGTGTATTAAAAAAATAATCATGAGTGCTCCATTTCTAGGAGAAGATGTTGGGTGCTGGATTCCAGGCTGGCAGGCATACTTGCCCTACTGCTGTTGATGCAAGAGCCTAAGCTCCAGAGAAAGTCACTTGCCTTTTTACATTAAAATTCCCACTGACTTGCAGCAAGAACTTCCCTTTTCACAAGGTAGGTTTTAGGACCATTCATCTGAGCTGCCTAAAGCACACTTCACAGGTGCTTCGTTCTGGTCTAGGATTCCATTTTGTGCATTTAAAATTTAGGTCCTTCAGCTTAACTCTTAACTCAGCAGAACTTTTTATCTTGTCAGATTCATCTCTACCTCACTTTTGTGGGAGCTGGAAAACAAGTGTAAGAAAGAAGAACACAGGAAACTGGTAAGCAGTTTTACCATCATCTGCCCAGAGCTCTATGGCTCCCTTTCTCCTTCTGTCACAGACTTGCTACCTTGGGTGAGGTGAGCCACCTCCTCAGAGAATTGTGTTCCTAATCTGCATTCAGGGGATTTCACTTGAAGAAATGCTGGGCATTTGCAGCTATCTCTAAACTTAAGTGTTTTGCACACTTGAAACATATACAGTACCTTATGTGGACAGCTGCCCCTCCTGCCATCCCCAGAATAGCTACTGTTTGGTGTTTCAAATTTGTAGTTTTGTAGCTTACTGACTTATGACTACCATTGGTAGCTCCCCTGCCCTCAAAACAGGGATATAATTGTCCCCCATCTCAGAGGGAAATGAGTTCATTATAGATTAATTACTTGGTTTTGACTTCTCAGTAATAGGTTTTGCATGAATAAATAACAGTGTCCTCAGGTCTGAATAGCGTGATGTAAACAATGCACAGAGCCAAACTGCAGCTTTGCAAGGAGGAAACAGAATACTTGAATACTTAAGACCTGTTTATTGTTAGCAGCATTCATTACGTGCTTCAGGAAAAAAAAAAAAAAAAGTAACTTCATGATCAAATAACTAAAGACTGCACTCCATTGCACATGTACCAGGATGGGAAATTCTGTACGGGCAACTATCCTTCTGGTATTTTATGACTTCATAGTGTTGCTTTCGCAACGTTATAAATGATCTCTTAACCTTTATGTACATTACACATACAAAATGACTATCAGCAGTGCTGCATGCAGCAGGAACAGATGCTAACTTGTAAGCAAATGGGTATCATTTCTATGCTACGATTATCTAAGTATCACATGCGAAACAAATCCAAACTCACATCTCTCATCATTTTCACTGCTTCCCTGGTCCTTCCCAGCTTTCTTGCACACATTGCCAGCCTCCTCTTAATATAAACTAAAACATTGGTGTCCCTTCCTGTATAAGAGGAAAAAGAAACAGCATTAAGATAAAAAAGATAAAACAAAGGTTCATTTAATATTCCAACACAAAAGGAAACATAGTTTTCTTGCCATTTTTTGTTATTTGCTATCATTGATGCTTTCACAATAATTTTAATAAAAATTTACAAAGTTCTGCTGATTTAGATGTGACACTGAAATCAGTGGAATTACCTCAGATATATAGTGGTATAAATAAGGACCCATGGGTTGGCCTTACACCTATGAAATATAAGCAGATCTGAAGGTACAGAGAACACTACAGGGTATAGACCATGAAGTAATCAAGTAAGGCAAGGAGAACCCCTATGAAATTAACATTGGCACCAAACTCTGTGGTCTCACACACAGCATTAAATTATTTACCAATTCACATACATGGTTAAGATAAGAGCATCCATGAAAATGCATGTTATATCCTGCCTTTTTTGTAAGTTATGAGGTACACACTTGTTAATAGGAGATGCAGCAAAACAAATCCTCATCCTCTAACAGTCTTTTTCCTTAATGATTAGAAGAAAAGAAGTATACTCTGAACTTTCTGTTTACATAGCCTTTACTTCTTACCCAGTTATCATCTTCAAATTCCTCACACTGCTAATTATGGATGGCGAATTAACATGTTACAGATATGACAGTCCTATGTGCTTGAAGATGCCCTAACAGCAAAGATGCCAGAAACCAAACAGCTGCAATAATTATTCTCTTGGAGAATTTTTACTTGTTTCACTGCTCGTTCTCTTCCCTATAATTCCAATGTGAACTCTTAACATCCTTCTGGACCAAGAGGAAACGTGCAGACAGCTAATCATCTATAAAATTACCATATTGTGAAAATATAAGACACCCACTACAAATTATCTTTGTGGATAGTAAAGATAGTCTGTAAAGATTTAGTCTGTTCCTAACATTTTCAAGCCTTTCATAATAAGAACAAGATGTGCACTGAAAACATTCCAAGTACCTACAAATTGTTTTAAAGCTGTGATTACAATTTTCAGATAGATTAAGCAGCAGGTTGAAAGGTCTGACTTTAGAAGAAAAAATAAATAAGGGAGGGAAGGAATTTCTTTAGCTGTATTTTCTATTATGTAATTCCTTATCTCTGTATTGATTCCTATATATTTAATAAACAATTTTTTAGTTACATCTGTTTCAACATGTTTACGTAGTGTAACTAAGAGTTATACATTTCAGGCCAAGCTTCTTTTCAGTCCTTTCACTTACTATGAAATCAAGATAACCTTTCAGGCCAGAATTTTCTGAGGTTACTAATGATTTGGGGTGACTAACATGAGCCACCTTA
Source organism: Vanellus vanellus (assembly GCF_965231255.1). Taxonomy (NCBI): domain Eukaryota; kingdom Metazoa; phylum Chordata; class Aves; order Charadriiformes; family Charadriidae; genus Vanellus; species Vanellus vanellus. Next base: position 28,081,030 of record NC_138905.1, read on the forward strand.
AAAAGAAGATTGCCCACGCTTTCTGTAAACAAGCATGTTTTGAACGAGGTTAAGTTAGGTATTCAAAGTCATTATTTACTCTTAAAATTCATGGTCTAACATAAAATACTGTATGAAGGAGATGGAACATACAAATAAACAGAAATATAGAGCAATATGCTGTTGTTCAAGAAATTACATAGTGTTCTTCACCTGTAAAAGATTAAATGACCACTTTTCATCCCGAAGTCAACTTCAAGGACCAGAAACAGAATGACAGACATCTCAGAACCATGGAGTAACTGCAACACATCTGTCCAAGGTCTTTCCTCTCTAAAGAGAGCTGAGCTCTCCACCTTTGTAAACCATGCAGAAGTCCAGTATATGATCAATAGAATCCTACTTGAATCCCCTGTATTCAAGGCATCATCCAAGGCTAGAACTCCTCTGACTTCTGTGGGTGCACACTGACATTATCAAGGATAGGCTGCGAAATATAGAGAAGAGCGGCGATCTAGCCCCTCCTGAAGCCACAGTCAGAGATGGCAGTCACTTTTCAGCCCCTCCTGCTCTGTGACAATGCACTTAATTTTGCTATTCAACTGGATGCTTCCTCTACTGTAGGACTGAAGGTTCAGTAATACTGAAGGTGTCAAATTTGATGATGACAGTAGCCATCTAGCACACACAGGTTAAAAAAATACCATACTTATATTTGCCTGCACAAACTTAACCAGGTTATCTTGGACATAAGCATCGTGACAGTGTTTAATTACTCTTATTGTGTATTTTTCATAGAATCGCTGTCATTTTCTGTGCCCAGGATGGATTGAGTGCACAAATTAAGGTTTCACAGACAACCATAAGCCTGCTAGAGCCTGAAAATTGCTTCAAGGGCTCAGCTGCTCTGTATTTTTATTTTCTCCAAAAATAAGCAAATCATGCTAAATATCATATTATAACCAACAAATGTCTAAAATACTACCCCCAAGCTTTATAAGAACTCAGGTTTTCAGGTATAGACTTGTGTACACTTTTGAAACCAGAGATCACAGACAATTTCACTATGTACAATTTTTATCAGCAACCTTCAAATTATGTGAGATAGCCAGAGGCTGTGAATTCAGGTCCTCAGGAACCCAAAGATGCCCAAAGTATGTTAGTGCTTGTACTTATGTAATTAACTGGTATTATTTTTGCCCAAGGTAGCCATTGCAGACTAGAAATAACTCAGACTGTTTGCTTTATTTATCTTTTTGTTCATCTACTGGCAGTGATCCCTCATGTACTTTCTTAGGTTTAAGAAGCACCTAATAAATATCATCGCAGCAGCTAAATCTACTTATTCAAAACTTAAAAAACCCCAACAACTATACTTTCAATTAGACCACAGTATTATTCCTGCTGTTAATTTTTATGTTTCTGTGACCTTTCTTAATGTATGCAACTAACTTTTCAAATGTCACACTGATTAATGGGTCTCATTAACTTTTACACAGAACAATGTGGTGTATGTATTTACCCTCACAGCTGACGGAAAAAAGCTGGCAAAGCATCGCTTCACTCCTGTTTCTATCATTCTTTATCGCCTTTTCACAAAATGAGCCCATGTTTTCAAAATGGCTAAAGGCACTTCAGTGCAAATTCCTAAAACAGCATCCAGCATCTTCTGAATATCAGATCTCTTTTGGCTCTGCTACCTTTTCTTTTCTGTTAAGTACATGTTACAATATTTTCTGCCACGACAAAGAAAAAGTGCATCTGTAATCAGAGCATTGCTAGCTCAGCAACAGAATCAATAAAAAACCATGAAACAGAATAGTCTGGCTCTAAGGCCATATTCCAGCCAATGTTAAATACTGTGTACATAGTTCTGAGGGGGGGGGGGGGGGGGGGGAAACAAAATCCAAAGAACTCCCCAGGACTTGTATCCCTTTAGAAACGGCTATTCCCTCCAAAGAAACTTACTGTGTTGGGCTTCATACTGGGCACCATGGTGCTGTAATTGCTGACTGCGCCTGTAACAGCCCTCTCCAGCTTTCAGAGCTTGCTTGAAGAGCTTCTCTGCTTCTACAATCGTTGTCGCTTCCTCTTCGGCCAAGAGAATATATGCCGTAGCACACCTGCAAAAATATCAGAGGAAAACCCATGAGAAAGTTGCATGAAGTAAAAGCTATACAAAGAATTGCAGACTGGCAAGGATATACCAAATACAGAGGCAATGGAGTTTTGTCTATATACCTTTCTGATGAACTATTCTGATAAATAAATATTCTGGCAACCGGATCACAACTGTCATTTGTAGGTACTGTATCACTCAGCCATTTGAGTAAGCCTACTGACAACTGCGCCAGAAAGTAAAGCACTGTCTCATTAAGCAATCATGGCCTACATCACTAAAACTCCTTCTGGAAACCAGGACTAGTTTTACACACTACTGTTTTAACACAAAATGTCTCCATTACTGTATTGGTATGAAAAGAATCAATAGACCTATAACACTTGTCATATGCAAAGAACAGATATGAATGTAACTGTAGAGATTAAAAAACAAAAACAACACCACCCCCACCCCAAAAGAAACAGGAAAGCAGCTTTAGGAATACACAGAAAGGTGAAACATGTGGTGGGTGTCACCTCATCAAGCTTTCAGCTGTTTAATTTAGATCTCTTAACTATCTGTGCCACTGCACCTCCATCAAGGAGAATCTTCACAAAGCCATTCATGTCACATGTTTAAAGATGTCACCAAGAACAGGGTGAACTGCTGAATAGAGTTGCTTCTCTCATTGACTATCAGTGAGCCCAGGCAACTACTTTAAACTTGATGACCACATTTTTAGCTGCTGAAGTTAGGTGGAATATAGCCTGTTGACTTCTTTCCGATACAAAGCAGACTGCTGATAAGATTCTTCTTTATACAGAAATAGAATCAGGTTGCAGCTGCCTCTCGTTGCGTTTCACAGTCATCAGCTGAGGAACAGGAAACAACTGGTCAAGGTGAAAAAGAGATTGCAGGCACCAGTACTTGCTGTGGGACACCCAGCTGGAGGGCAGCTTGGTAGAAAAAGACTTGGGGGTCCCGATGGACACCAAGTTCAACATGAGCCAGCAATGTGCCCTTGCTACAAAGAAGGCTAATGGCAACCTGAGCTGAATTAGGAGGAGTGTTGCCAGCAGGTTGAGGGAGGTGATCCTTCCCCTCTACTCAGCACTGGTGAGGCTACACCTGGAGCACTGTGTACAGTTCTGGGCTCCTCAGTACAAGAGAGACATGGACATAATGGAGACAGTCCAGCAAAGGGCTACAAAGATGACTAAGGGAATGGAGCATCTCACATAGGAGAAAAGGCTGAGAGAGCTGGGACTGTCCAGCCTGAAGAAGAGAAGGCTCAGGGGGGAAACCTCATCAATATTTGTAAACACCTGAAGGAAGGGTGCAAAGAGGATGGAACCAGGCTCTTTCCAGTGATGCCCAGTGACAGGACCAGAGGGAATGGATACAAACTGAAACAAGGAAGCTCTATCTGAACATTGGGAAACACTTTTTTACTGTAAGGGTGACTGAGCACTGGCATGGGTTGCCCAGTGAGTTTGTGGAGTCCCCCTCCTTGGAGATATTAAAAAACCATCTGCACATAGTCCTGTGAAAAGTGCTGTAGGTGGGCCTGCTTGAGCAGGGGTGTTGAATCAGATGACCTCCAGAGGTCCCTGCCAACCTCAACCATTCTGTGATTCTGCAATATGTAAGTAGAACAGGATAGGCTTATAGCTTACTTCTGCAAAAGACTTTTATGCTACGTGCTCCCTCAGTTAAACTGCTGCCCAGGAACAAACAATTCTTTTTCTCCTTCTGACAAAACACATGAAGGACAATCTGTAAGGCACCAGTTTATGGAATTCTAGAATGCAGTAATCTCTGACGAATGCAGTAATCTCTGACACCAACCTAAAGGCTCTCTTACACTTCATGCACTTTGGCAACATTTATACAGTTTGCCATGCCAGCAAAGCATCACACCATTGAGTTTATTGTGGGATCTCAGAATACTACGCTTCTCGTTGAGAAAATAAATAACAGACTCAAAGACCAAAAGTCCCGGAAAATTACATCATATTCTCTCACACTATGAAATGAATATTTCAGAAGGTGTTTACGAGTCCCTTCTTTCTTGCTTCTGTTCAAGATGACTGAGAAATCCAAAAGGGAACTCTCCATGCCATAAATGCATATTTCATATGCTCATCAAGAGGCAACTTAATTAACACTTCGCTATGCTGATCCAAAGCACACTGACTTCAGTGGGAAGACTCCCATTGTCATCACTGTCCTAACGATCTTCTGGGTGGCTAGCACAACATGCAGCTGGGCTTTTTTCCTCCCATTGTAGGCCTTTCTGTGACAGGACTGTAATCATGGGTAAAAATTACTGTAGCAAACCCCCTGCCTTAAGCTATCATCAAATGGATTTTTAAATGACAGGAAATAAATGTTAATGTTGTCACTCACTCATTCAATTCCAAAGCTTCATGTGCTGCAGAAATTCGGGCTTGGGGGTTTCTCTCTCTCCAGGCTTTTTGCATTACTATTCAATACAAAAAGCAGAAAGGGGGATATCAGTCATTACAGTGTTAACAAGGAGAATCTACTGCATTAAACCAACAGAATTTATTGCTCTCAGCCTGACTCACTCCACAGCATTTCAAAGAGCCCAGTGATCACTCAAAAGATACATAATGAACATGAGCTTTTGTCCCAAATACGCAGCTTTATTCTTTCATTTAATTACACTTTTTTCCATGGAAAAATCTGGCTGAGAGATCATGCCATCTGCACTGTCACACACAGAGGCGATAAGCAGCTTCTTCCCTTGGGGAAGTAGATTCCACAGGGCACAAAAGAATACAAGGATAGTTGGGATTCTTATTCTAGTTTCTTACTGTGCTGTTGCTTTAGGTGAATGTTAAATGGAAACAACATCCAGGCTAATCAGGTCACCTCATAATTAGCACACTGAGTTCAGAAAATAGGATTCATGTTTATCGTGTGTCAAAAAAGCACAGTATGTTCTCCTCTGTAATTACGCCCTCAGAATGCAGCGCCCAACTGTCAGTATCTCTCCTTTCCCAAGAGACAAAGAAGATTTGTCTCTTCAGAGGGAAATTCTAATGATCAAAACCATTGTACATTTTTAGCAGAATCAAAGTTTGCACGTGTACTTAACAGTAAAGGCTTAATACAACTAAAGCTGCTTACATCAAATTCAGTTGTAAATGTGTTGTTCCCATTTTTTACAGAGCTTCTAACTACATCAGGGAATGAAACACAGGACTGAAGTTTTACATAAGCTCTCTCTCTTCTGTCAGTGCAGACTAAATGGGACCTGGATAATGTAACTCAACATACTACACTGCAGCTGGAGGCAAATTAAGCTATACATGTTTGAAGCCACTGCAAGAAACAGGAGGAAAAAAACAAGTCTTTACACTTGCAAATAGTACCTTGAACGACTTCATCAAGAAAGTAGAACAAAATAGGGAGGGACACAAATTGCATAGGTTATACCTATATAGATACTTGTTCAGATCTAGAATACTACGAATCTAACAGCAACAGCTTTCCAGGCATGATCAAACTTTTACCTTTCCTTATGTACCCAAAAGAACTGATGTCTGACTGCATTTTTCTTGCACCAGTTTAAAACAATCATTAACCTACTAGCAAAAACAGTTGTTCACAAAGTGTCTTACTAGCGTCTGCAGGCCGTAAATGATCTGTGTCACATGTAAAGAATGTCTGATGGTCCTGTGCTGAAAGATTCATATCGTAGTAAGTCAAAGGTTCTCTCCCTGTTACCCATGTATAGCTGCAAATATGCCAACAAAGAGACATATTGGTTAATGACGTCACATTCAGCAAAATGAATCCAGAAAAGAATCCTAGAGATGTTACAGATGGGCATAGCCCACCAGGTTCACCCAGCAAATCTCCTAACCAACATACATTGCATTTCACTGTACTGTGATGGAGCGACAGTAGTTAAACTTAAGGTAATGAGGATGTTGGAAAGTACACACTGGAAATTGGTAACACACAAATTCAAACATTAAGACTACATGAAACCTAGATATAATTAATTTGGTTGTTTGCTATGAATGATTAGAACAGAATTAACAGTACCAGGTACACCGCACTTAGGTTTTCCATTTTTTTATAAGATCACCAAAAATTGTAGAAATAACAAGTGCATGAGCATGAATTTAAATTCCTTTTAATTCAGTAACATTTTACAAATGACAGAAAAAGCTGGCACATGTGTCCACAGTTGTCTTTGTTATTCCACCTCTGAGTTAGATTAATGGCAAAGAACAATTAACGTCCTTAACCCAGCACTATGTCTGAAACTGTAACACTGCAGCACTTACCGATTATATTCAGCTCCTCTAAACAGATTTAAAGGATTTCGCCATACTTTGCATTCTGTTATAAACAGAAACACACAATAATGAACGTTTTTCAAATTACAATGGTACTTCAGGTTTATCAGAAACATCAGTTACCTTTTAATGAGCCTTATCAAATAACTTTTCTTTTTTATAGGTGTGACTGGAAAAAAAATCAAGACCATAGAGATGCAAGTAACCAGATTATTCTTCCATTTTTAAATAATAATTTCATTATAAATTAGTGTCAACAAATGTTATCATTCCAGACAAGTAACCACTAACAGAGCTCCCAATGCCAGATGAAAAGATAATACTGATTAGTGCCAGGACTCACATTTACCATAATGCAGAATTGAAGAGGTATCACACAGAGTAATTGCACTGAAAAACAGCAATTAACTCGGTCCTATGGATTTGTTATTTCTACAGAAAAACTTCACCGTCTAGTTAACACTGTAAATCACTGAGAATCTCAGATACAGTTGCCAAATTTAATTCCTCCTTAGCTTGTGAAGTAAAAAATCAATGGCAACATCTGCTGACCTTACTTAAGTTATAAACATCCCCAGGTTGACAAAGGATGCTGAAGTTCATTGGCAGAGAAAAATTCATTGCATTGCAAAGGTTTGGGAACACTTAAAAGCATTTTATACACTACTCTCGGGGTCGGGAGTAGGGGGAGGAAATGCAAATTCTTCACACTACAGGTAAAAAGAGAGAAATTGTAATTTAGAACACAACTCAAAAAAAAAAACCTCACAAAAAAAAAATATCACAAACCCCGATTTCTATAGCTTTTGAAAAGGTGAGGTCTTTATTCTGGCTTTTCTTCCTTTAATTTAACATGAGGTTTGTTCTCTTCATTTCAACAAAGAGAGAGATCAGAATCAAACTCAGTAATTGCACAAAGGCTCACTGAGAGGCAGCATGTCGTTCTACCACAGATCTGCTACTGGATGACTCCTCACGTGGTGCTCTGCAAAAATTCATCAGTAGCATTGGCCCTGCAGCATTTCACTAGCTGCTTTCTACCACCAAAAGTCAACTACCACGTTTTTCCCTATGAAATCTGTGACATCGTTTCTAAAGAGATCACAGCAACAGTTTCCTGGTGGGACACTGAGTCAGCAGGTTATCTACCCTACTTTATACAGCACTGGTAAGTATACACCTGTTCCTTTTACACGTGTTCCATTAAAGAAAGAGACAGAAATACAGAATGGCAAGTCAAGCCCTTCTCTATTCCCATGGACCTAGCTCCCACTTCTGAGTATGAGGCTAAAGTGGCATGGAAAGAAAGCATCTTGCATAACTTATTTGCAATAACACAATGACACCTGTGGCTACACAAAAAATAGTCAAGTGGCATAGGAGGTGGGCCCTCAGCTTGATGCCTACATCACCTAACGTGCGCATGAAACAGAGACACAGGAAAGGGAAGATGTTTTGCAAAAGAGCATTGATTATACATCTGCATCTTTCAACTAACCACTTCAGCAGGTAGCCAATATTAAAAAGCTCCACTGGTTTACTCAGCAGAAGTGCTCAATCGACATTCAGCCATTCCATTGTGCAGCCAGAGGGTACGGCTGTTTCACAAGCTTCAATCTGACCATTTTTACATAATATGACTTTCAAACCATAGTAAATATTAAATAAACATCAGTCTTCTCAGTTCAGGCACAATTCAATGGCTTGGCTATTTGCAACCAATGAGATTAGGCAACAACTATTTGATCACAGCAACACCATTCTTTTTGCTCATCTCATTTAAATTTAAGTGGTTATACTTTATCCAAAGTATGCTGTACTTCAGCACTGCAGCAGGAAAAGGGGGAACAGCAGAACAAAAAGGGGAGTTGAAGAAGGGATTTTATTACCACCTCCTGTCCTGGGGGTAGTCTGGCATCTGTCTTGCTAGTTAAAAAAGATTGCGCTCTTTGTTGCTTTTGTCTTGGTACCTGCTGATACCATGGTCTCAGTACCAAAACCATTCTTTTGACATTTCTGAAGACCAAGGCATCTACTGCAATATTCTACCATAGTCAGACATCTACATAGGAAAACATAGTGAGCCAAGACAAAAAGCCATCTACACCTTGTTGGATAATGAAAGAAATATCCCAGTGTTGACATATGGTAAACTGATATGGCCTTTTCTGTGACATTACAAACTAACAATATAAGTATGTCCTTATTTTATAGAAGCAATTAGGATTTACTGAAGAATAATCTTTCAGCTCCTTGCTCAATGATCAAGTTTTGAGCACCAACATCTTTCTGAAGGCACAAATAACTGGCTATTTGCACAAACACACTATCCAGAAACACCTGTGAGAGTCCCAACTCGTAGACTGGAGTGCCAATGCACTGAAAGCAAACACACTCCTTCACTACTTCTTTATATCAGAAAAGCCAAGATGCTTGGGAGAATCTCATTTGTCAAAATACTGTGCCTTATGCTTTAAAACGATAGGAGTTATTTCAGAGCTGCTGAAGTGTGACTGAGCGCACTGATGAGTGCACACAGGTGTTTCCAAGCCATCACATGCTTTCTGCCAGTTCACCCAAATCTAATATCCTGGACCATGCAGTGCTGCTATTCACAGCCTCTCCTGCGATGGGAATGACAACAGCTGATTTTGTTGTGCTATATGGAGCCTCTCCTAAGTAGAAATAGACAGTAGAGAGCAAGGGTTTTTGAGGCCACCTGTTTTATGTAACTTGTGAGTGCAAGGCTAATTTTTGTTTGCTTGTTTTTGTGAACACTGAATAGCAGAGGTAAAATTTGCCAGATACAGACAGAGGCACCTTGGCTGCTAAACAATAATGTTTTCTCCATAACTGATTTTTTTTTTTCATTCACTTTTCCTCACTTGTTAATTCTGATATATTTTAAAATTTAATGAAATCCTAATTGATTCTAGGGGCACATCCCTAATGAAAGCTCAATTAATTTCCAATGTTAAGGTTATGGCTTGTATGCCAAGCTAGGGCTGAAACAGGTAAGCTTTGTTTTACAGATAAGGAACACAAGCCAAGATGCTCCCGCCCTAACTTTAACAAGCCAGAAACAATAGTATTTCAGCATCTTCATCACTCATGCTCTAAATTTTCTGTTCATCCCCCCCAGGTAGCTGAGTCACCCAAGCAGGGAGACAAGTTACCCTGGGACTCCAGTCCACAAAGATCAGTGCTTGGAGGGATGATTCATTTTAGGCAGGCTTGCCTGCTCTCAGAGGAACCATCCCCAGTCAACCAGGCACCCAACTCAAAGTGCCTCAGCAGAATTCTAAACCCTGTGATGTGAGCAAAGCGACCTGCAGGGATAGTCCTCCTGCGGCAGAGCTGTAACAGGACTGAAGCTACCTCAGTTCAAGACTGACATCCTCACCTCCATCACTTGAGAGCTGATTTCTTCTGATTCAACATTGTCTTTTTCACCAGAGCAAGTAAATTTGTATTCATTATAGTAATATATAAACACATAGCAAAAATTGTAACTCATACATTTATACTACTCTTGTAAGGCTCTCAAAACATCTCCTCAGTGTTCATTCAGAGTAACATACGCACTACAAAAGAAGCCCCAGTGTGAAGGTCAACTTTAAAGGCTTGAATGGCTTAGAGTCAGTCACCTTCAGCCTGATTTGCAGCACCCACTCCATGCACTGAAACTCATAGGGGCTGTGAATGCCTGGAAGCTTATGAAAATCAAGCCCCAAATGCCTGAAATCAGGCCCCCCAAACTGGAGGCCCTTTTTTAAAACCTGACTGTGTTGTGACTTGTCCAAAGTCGCAAATCAAATCGGTAGCAGAGTCAGAAACAGAATAAGCCCTTAAGCTATTAAAAGTCACTATGCTTCCAGCTACTAAAGTGAAATCCGAATGTTGTTTACATCCTACTTTCATGATCTGAAAAATAAAGTGAAGCAAAAGCAGACATGCATTCCTGACATCTTTTTCTCATTCTATTTTTTACAACTTTATTATCCAAAAGAATTTAAATAAAAACACTGCCTGCCTTTAGAAACAATATTGCAGAAACTGCACATGCAATTTAGCGGGGCGCTCAGAACAAGGCAGCAAATAGATGCACGGGCAACGCAGCCTGCGCGATAAGCACTGCATGAAATTTGGGAAGATGCAATCAGCCAGAACAATTAACAGAGCAGCTCTGCCTTTTATTTGACAGCGAAGCAAGCTTAAAGGAAGCCTTGTCTGGTCTCACGGCTCAGCATGAGATGATACTTGTACTGCGGGCCTACGGCGGGCTGCCAAAGGCGCGCCTGCCTTCTGCTGCCATGACAGGCCTGGGCCCCTTGGGTGAGGTAAACGGGGGGGTGTTTCGGGGCAGGAGGGCTGCCTGTACCGCTGCCCAGCAGCTTCGCCCATGGCTCACCAACCCACCTGCGGCCATAGCCCCTTTGTGTCACTCTTCGGGGATATAAAGGAACATTTCCCCCCCCTCCCCCGCGCTGAGCCACCCTTAAAGCGGCAAAGCTTCAGCGTTGCACCGCCTGAAAGCCGAGGGCGAGGCCGGCAGCGAGGTAAGGAAGGATGAGGAGGACCGAGGAAGGCCCCCGCCCCTCACCTGAGACGCTCTGGCGGCTGGAGTCGGCGTCCCCGTTGGCGGCGCTGGCGGCGCTGGGGGCGCTGTTGTCCACCCCGCCCAGCAGGGGGCGCAAGTGGCTCACCGAGACCTGCTCGATGAAGGACGTGCCGTACTTGCGGAAGTACCACCACTCGAAGATCTGCAACACACAGCGAGAGCGCGCGGCGTCAGCGCCCGCCCCGGCCCCGGCCCCGCCCCGCCCCGCGCCGCCCGGCCGTTAACGGCTGCCCCGGCCCTCAGCCCGCTCTCCCGGCCCCGCAACCGTACAAAGGGGGAGGTGCGGGCAGGCCGGCTCCGGGCCTCCCCTTGCGGATCCGCGCCTCCCTCCCCTCGCCTCCTGAGGGAGGCACCTGGCAGCGTCTTCCCCGCCCGGGGAGCACCGAGGCCCGCTCGCCGCCTCAGCGGCCGGCCTCCCTCCCTCCCTCCCTCCCTGTGGCATACTGAGCGTTTAAATTTCATACAAGTCCGTGCCGAATCTTGCAAACCGCTTAAAAAACCTGGCTCACAGGAGGTGAGAAAACGCAGTCTTGTCAGCAATTTTAGTTAGTTACGTTTATTTTTTTTCTTACCCAAAGCAGCTTACATCAAATAATTTCTTTTAAAGGCTTTTAAAATTGTTAGCAGCATTCCTTTAAATTGGCTTCTGGAAAAACCCAGGAGCCCAGCTCCCTGCTGTCTGACACCAGCCCCCTCAATGGGATGCTGCAGTCAGCAATCTGTATCACCTCATCTCTCCCCGGCTCCCTCTGCAGTCAAGGGGAAGGGAGGAAAAGCAGCTTTGCTTGTTTTCCCAGTAATGCTTCCAAAAGAATTTTAATTTTAAAAAATGTTAAAAATACCAAAGAAACTCCAGGAAGCTAAATCCTGTTCCTTTTAGGATTTTTTTCCCCAACTGAACTGTGTTTTGTTTTGTTTGGCTGACTTGGGCTGATTCCGAATTAATTTTATTTTCAGGCTTTTGGTTCAGCTAGCAAATCAGAAAAAAAAATTATTATTTACAGAGCTGTACTTGGAAAATCATTCTACAGCCTAAAAGAACCCCTTATAATTGAAATTGCATACATAAATATATATTTGTGGTATTTTCACTGAGAAATTATATTCTTGGGTAAGAATACACATATTTCAGGAAACCACAAAAACCTGGAAATGAAGACTATTTCATATAAATAGGGAAAAGGCTTTGACTAACAATTGTGAAGGCACACACCTTATAATGAGTATGTAAAATGAGTGTATTTTAGAGCTGGACTTGAATCATCACCCAAACATCTATGTAACAACTGAAACAAAGACAAGTCAAAGGTGTTCTGAAAAATTTGGTAGAACTTTGTAATAATGATTACACTAGAAATTGTGAATGAATGCTCTCTTTCTATATTCCTCGGTGTCTCCGTGTTTTATGCCAGTGTTGAAAGCTCTTACAAAATCTCTACTCCCCAAAAAAAGGCTATTTATTCTTACTACAACTAGGCACAATCAGCAACAAATGAAAGGATTGTGTTCACATCTTTGACACCATCAGTGCACTGTCAAGCAGGTTCTGGTGGGCCGTCCAGGACCCAGCAGGAGTTCACCTGCTCCAGAGAGGTTCAGGCTGGGCTTCACACTCTCCCTCTTACAATATTTTTTTCATTTTTAAGTTCTTGTGAGCTCTGTATATAACTGAACTGACTTCTGTCTCCATGGGATTATGGACAAGACATGCTCCCCCCCATAGGGGAAAAACAGAAGATAAACCTTCTGGCATAGTAAGAAAATGTTCCTTTCCAAAGGATTCTCCAACGCATTCTGCACTGGGGCTTCCCCTAAATTCAGCTGTGTTGTTAAAGCATCTAGAGAATTCATATGGAGGAAGCCAACCCTATCTGCACTGGAATGGACTGGGAAGGTAGCTGGTGGCCACCTGAGGCAAATTCACAGAAGGGTGTGTGGCAGCCCTGGAGATCACTCAGTCCCCAAAACAATCTAATGGCTCTTCTAGGAGACATCAACAAGGAAGAATGGAGCAGTTTGCTGAGGATAAGACATAAGGGCTATGTGAACACATAAAGGTCACAAGCACTTGGGAAGACAAACAGATGGTCACAGAGAAACCAGAACATAAACACACCCAGATCTTTGTGAACTCAACGTCCCAGGCAAATCACCGAAAAGCCACATGGCCTGCATAGTTCCTTCTTACACAGGCTCCACAGCACACTTGTCACTATACTTGTTCCATCAGCATGTGCTTGCAGCAGCGCCCAGGTAGGAGCCCGGGAGCCGGGGACAGAATGCTGAGGAGTATCACCGAACACTTGCTCCACACTGATTCACGTCATCTAGCACGCACTGCTGCCTCTGAGCACTGGAGATGGTGGACAGGGAGCTGGCACAGGTGAGACAGCTTTCGTTTTAGCTGATCTCATGCTCTTAGGCACACAACACTTTCTAAAGGGTTTAGAATTTAAATCTTATGATCTAAGAGAGCATTGTAACATAAGCAGGCAGCATGTGGCAAACCATGAGAAAAAGGCTGTGCCATAAGATACAGTCACAGATCTGCTGTGAACATCTGTTTCCGTTTTATCTTTGGAAACTTTGAAGCTTAAACAAATCAAGGCACACAAGCCACAGTTGTACCTGTCCAAGGCCTTAGAGGGAGTGGTTGTTAGGAATCAAAGATTGTACCAAGGCAAGGGACACTCAGTAAGAGTATCACTGTAACATAAGTCAGGGACTGAAGTACAGCTGCCAGACCGGCCACTCAAAACTTTCAGCAGTTATAAACTTCATCTAACAAGCTTCACACCTTCTTTAAGAGAAGAAACAACCATTTTTTTTCAAAATGTGCTGATAAATTCCTGTTCATTATTTCAATCATAACCCAGAGAGTGAGAGTGAGCAGCACAAGAGCACTCTTGAGCCCACTTGCCCTGCACAAATGTATACCACTGTCACAGTGAATTTCAATGAAACTGAGGGTCAGAAAGAATGCATGTATATGTGGTCACTACTATAGTTCAGCTGAGTAGCAGGAACTTGCTGTAAGTCTGCCTCCCTAGACTTACAAATACATTAATTACTTTTAAAAAATGGCATTAAAGCTCATAAATTGTTTAAGGCAGCTTTGAAAAATATTTGCAATGTTGAGTGAATCCAGTGCCAGGAAACATCAGCCAGATCTCAATGCATACAGTCTCTTAGAAATTAAAGCCATAAATCATCATCATAATAAGTCTTTGCTTGCAGTGATTTGTTCAGGGTGTATAAGAAGGCAATCTGTAATTTGGTACTGAAGTCAAAACAATAAATTCTCTTCACAGAATTTTTGCACCTTTCTCAGACAGTGTCAGCTATTTTGAAACCTGATTGCTATAAATCAAATTTGATTTCTAACTGCACCAGCCACTTTGAAAGCAATGTGAAGTCAACAAGCTTTTGACAGTTCAGCAGATGAGAGATCATCTGGCAGAATAACAGCTGACTGTAAGGATTAATTACCCATTGAAAGAGATCTGGATCAGAGAGGAAATCAAGGCAAAAGATGATTTCTGCATCACTTCTGAAATAAAAGGCCACCTCATTTCTGTCATCTACATACAGTGGGAGGGGGTCTCATCTTCACAGACTTTGTCCCCTTCACAGCAGTGGCAAACTTCTCTGCATTCTTTGTAGTTGGTGCCTGTGCTTTCAAATCAGAACTGGGTCAAACATCTCCAAACCCTCCAGGGATCTTTAAAACCATTATGTTCAGAAAGGCCGAGTTAAACCCCTGTTCTGAACATTTTCAGCTTTGTGTGTTTAGAAATCCAAATCTAGAATTTTTATCTTTTAATCGAGTATGGGTAATGCTTAATCATAGAATCATAGAATGGTTTAGGTTTGAAGAGACCTTAAAGATGATCTAGTTCTACCCCCTGCCGTGGCCAGGAACACCTTCCACTAGACCAGGTTGCTCAAAGCCCCATCCAATTTGGTCTTGAACACTTCCAGGAATGGGGCCTAAACAACTTCTCTGGGCAACCTGTTCCAGTGCCTCACTACCCTTGTAGTGAAACATTTCTTCCTGATACCTAATCTAAATCTACACTCTTCTAGTTTGAAACCATTACCCCTTGTCCTATCACTACATGCCTTTCTAAATAGTCCTTCTCCAGCTTTCTTGTAGGCCCCCTTCAGGTACTGGAAGGCTGCCATAACATCTCCCCAGAACCTTCTCTTCTCCGGGCTGAACAACCCCAACTCTCTCAGCCTGTCTTCATAGGAGAGGTGCTCCACCCCTCAGATCATCTTTGTGGCCCTCCTCTGGACGCGGTCTAACAGGTCCATGTCCTTGTGCTGAGAAGTCCAAAGCTGGATGCAGTACTCCAGGTGTGGTCTCACCAGAGCAGAGTACAGGGGGAGAATCACCTCCTTTAACCTGCTGGCCATACTTCTTTTGATGCAGTCCAGAATACGGTTGGCCTTCTGGGCTGCAAGTATGCATTGCTGCCTCGCGTTGAGCTTCTCATCCACCAACACCCCCAAGTCCTACTCCTCAGGGCTGTGCTCAATCCATTCTCCACCCAGCCTGCATTTGTGCTTGGGATTGCCCCGACCCAGGTGCAGGACCTTGCACTTGGCCTTGTTGAACTGCATGAGGTTGGCACGGGCCCACCTCTCAAGCCTGTCCAGGTCCCTCTGGATGGCATCCCTTCCCTGCATCATATCAACCACACCACACAGCTTGGTGTCATGGGCAAACTTGCTGAGGGTGCACTCAATCCCACTGCCCATGTCATCAGCAAAGATGTTAAACAGCACCAATCCCAGTACTGACCCCTGAGGAACGCCACTTATCACTACTTTCCACTTGGACATCGAGCCATTGACTGCAACTCTTTGAGCGTGGCCATCCAGCCAGTTCCTTATCCACTGAGTGGTCCATCAGTCAAATCCATGTCTCTCCAATTTAGAGACCAGGATGTTGTGTGGGACAGTGTCAAACACTTTGCATAAGTCCAGGTAGATGACATCTGTTGCTCTCCCCTTATCTGCAAACGCTGTAACCCCATCACAGAAGGCCACCAAATTTGTCAGGCATGACTTGCCCTTGGTGAAGCCATGTTGGCTGTCACTGATCAGCTCCTTATTTTCCACACGCCTTAGCAGAGTTTCCAGGAGGACCTGCTCAGTGATCTTGCTGTGCACAGAGGTGAGATTAACCAGCCTGTAGTTCCCTGGGTCTTCCTTTTTCCCCTTTTTGAAAATGGGGGTTATGTTTCTCCTTTTCCAGTCAGTGGGAATTTACCTGACTACCACGACTTTTCAAATATAATGGAAAGCAGATTAGCAACTTCATCCGTCAGTTTCCTCAGGACCCATGGATGGATTTCATCAGATCCCATGGACTTGTGTACCTTCAAGTTCCTTAGATGGTCTCATACTTGATCTTTACCTACAATGGGCAGTTCTTCATTCTCACAGCCCCTGCCTTTGCCTTCTGCAACTTGGGTGGTGTGGTTAGAGCCCTTGCCAGTAAAGACTGAGGCAAAATGGAAGAGTATTTGATTTTGGAAAATTTTGGAAAACCCTTATTGATGATTTCTAGAAATGCATGACTATGAAAAAAGAACTTGTAGGTGACAAATATATTTGGGTTAAGTAAAAGCTGATTAATCCCTCATAAGTCTTAATGCATTTCAGATACTTGCTTTGGACTTCTTTTGGTTTTTCTTCTCTGGGCAGGTACTTCTCTCCCTTTGTGCAACAAAAACATAACAATCATCCTCTTTCTTATCTCTGCTCTCACATACAGACAATCCAGGATCATTTTATTTCTCTGTGTAGCAAAAAATCTATTCTGCATCACTTGGATATCTGATCTTGCCGCCTGGTTTTTCAGAACAGATATTCCATCATAAATGCATCAGTTCACAAGGGAAGGTTTTGATGGTGGTTCTCACTGGACCAAGTAGTGATGTTTATCAACAATCTGAATTGTGCTTTCTTGTTTATCATATCTGAGACAGGCATCCTCTCTTACTGCGAACACTCTTTGTAGTCCTCTTCTAGTGCATTGAGAGTTCAACAGAAGTGGTAAAGGATTTTGTTTGCTGGCAACTTCCAAAGCTCAGAGTTCTCATGCAGCCTTGTAATGAGAAGAGGAGTAAGATTTGGAGTACTCTTCTAATATGAGGGGTGGTAACAACCAATCTAATGGATTTAAATGAAACTTACTCTCTTGAGGAATGGGATAACAATAGCAGGACTTGATTAAATGGTTAAGCCTATTTGATAAACAAAATGGGACCACAGCACAGGTTTGGCTGGCTCAGTCATCCGTGCTGTTTGTTTGCTAGCACGCTGCCTGGCCTGTGCTAACTCTCCCAGGCAATGACTGGACATGTTCTGGGGATATTACAGCCCAGGGGCTGTTTCCAGCAGATAGCATGGAAAAGATCATCCTGTTTTGGGAGGCAAGAGTGTTTATCCATTTGGATGTGACGATACAATGCCACTTGCTTTCGGACAAAGCAAGCCCCTGGTCTGTTTTATTTAGCTGTCAGGGATAGCCAGTGACTCAAACAGATCCTCCAGTCCTGCCCAGCTTGGTTCAAAGAAACAATACGCCTCTGACCATGCTCTCAGTGCTCAGTCTTGAAGGCTATGCAGTCCCATTCTTCCTGGATGAAATACACCTGTTAGCATTGTCTTCTCCTGATTACAGAACCCCCACCTTGTCTTATCTCAAGGAGTCAGCGTGAAAGGATACATGCAGTGCTAATGAGCAGCTTATTCAAAACAGCTTATTTACTTATATTTCACCTACCTCTAGAAATACAGAAATGGTAAAGAAAATAATATATTGCCTGGACTAAGTATAGTACTTCTCTCAACACTGGGTGGAATGCAGCTACTTAAGATACCTTTCACGTCTGAGGACTGGGTTGTAGCCTGCCTTCCTATAGGCCCTTCCTCTCTCATCTGCGCCTTGGCAAGTGTTTCCAGTTTCTTAGGAACTCCCTACAAGGATTATGCCCTCCCTGACCTGTCAGCCTACGCTGAGGAGAGCAGAAACTTTGAACAATTACTATCTATTGCTTTTCAGCTGCCAAAGATTATCCCTGCACAATTGTCAGACTTCCCTGGAGTCTGTGGGAAAACCCAGAACTCAGTCACCTTTCTGCCCCTCTGCAGCAAAGGTAACGAAACAAGCAGAAGAACAATTAATATCTACA
Organism: Vanellus vanellus; assembly: GCF_965231255.1. Lineage (NCBI taxonomy): Eukaryota > Metazoa > Chordata > Aves > Charadriiformes > Charadriidae > Vanellus > Vanellus vanellus. Next base: position 28,099,276 of record NC_138905.1, read on the forward strand.
GAAAATGAGAGGTCCCTTCTGTGTTATTCAGATCCTCTCTCAGACTTCCTGTACTAGCACCATTGGCTACAAAAGGCTGGGACTCTCACATACTATACACATACTCAAGTAGTTGCAGACAGCCCAGCTGCTCAGCGCTAGCTACTGTGTAGACTCAGCACTCATGCTCTACTTCTGCAGGCTGGCTTTCTAATTCTTATCTCTGAAAGATATGGTATTTGTCCGTTGTAGAACGTTTCTCATCATGAAGCAGAAAACTCTTATTATTATCCCAAGCTCTGAAGTAGAATAATGAGGCATTCTTGGTGGAGATTCAAGATTGGGGGTTCACTTCTGCCTGTGCTTTGTAAGAACTGATACTCTATCAGTTTGCAGTGCACCCGCATTTGCTAACCAACTTTCACTCCAGTGCTAACTGTATGTTAAATACGTGGCCTTATTTAGAAATCTTAGTGGCATTTACATAGTTCCAGTTCACAGCATTTACTGGGCGTCAGTTGTGTTTCATGACAGTTTTATTACCCTACCTGTGGAAAAGCTTAGCCTCTCAGACACGGAATACAATACAGCTCATTGTATTCTGTGAGACAGAACCCTGTTTTTTACTGGATTAAAAGTAAATGTGGTGGAACCAAGTTTCCAATACAATATTTCTAATGCAGCTTGGGACTTAATTTGGTTCCTATTTTTGATGCCTAAAATAGTGCAGGAATGAATTAAATATATGCTAAATTGTTCATTTTAAACTATGTGCTGTAGTCAAGTAATTATTAAGGAGAATGCTTGAGATGATAGAAAAGTCTTTTCTGTATGGCTCTGAGCCATCCAGAAAAGAAAAAAGGGCTGAAGTCCTTGCTTCATTTAAGTCACATTGCCTACAGCAAGGCCAGAATTTTACCTAAAGAATGAAAACAAAGTAAGAGACAAAATAAGACAGGCAGGTAGTGTTTTGCAAAGGAGTTCATACAGCATGCAATGGCCCAAGCTGAACTCTGCAGAGTCATTGTTTCATGACCCAAACATGAAATAGGAAAAGCATTCCCTTTCCCATCGGTTACCACACTTCTGAAATGATGGAATTTTCCATCATTTCATAACCTGCAGTGCTGTGATTTCTCCTGATTAGGAATTGCAGCCAACTGATAATGGAAAGAAATCTGCCAGACCATATGGTGGAAAATTCCAAGGAATATTAGTACATGTAGTCTGAAAAATACCCCAGCAATGTAGATTTGAGAAGAGAATGTTTATTTTATAAAAGAGTTTCACTTAATACTGTTATCAGGACTAAGAATCCTTTAGAACTGCAGATGCTGTGTAGTGTGACAGATAAGTAGGTGGTAATGCAGGCAATTCAGCATGTTACAGGGCCATTGGTAAACAGCAAGATTATTAAGAAATAATTAATCTGAAGCACAATTGGGCTACTGACTGGCTAGCACGACCTCACTAGAACTTACTCAGCTGTATTTCCTGATGCATGGTCTGTTCAACTTGCAGTTTCTTCTTCCCATGACCATGCTTGCTGAGTTCCTTTTCCACCATCCAATTTACAGACCACATGTTCCTCTCAGCACAGACACCGGTCCCTACAGTCTAGGGTTCCTGGCTGTTACCTGCCTGGCCTATATATCTTTTGTACAGTTAGGATGGTGGCACATGAACAGCAGACAACAACTGATAGCAGTAGTGAAGGTCCACAAAAAAGGCTTTCAATCTTCTTTCAGTCTGCATCTACACTTTAATCACCTCACTGTTCCTTCAACTTGTTCATAATGGACTTTGTCATACAGCGTTTAGTGAATTCCTTCAGTTAAGGTTCATTCAGTCTAATCTCTTCTTAGAAGGCTTCTGTTGGTGCCCTTTTCCCCATTCTTCGTATCACAGTCTTGAATACTCCTTTCCACTTCCTTCTTGTAATTTCCATCAAAGTACAGCATTTAGAAATTTCTTGCTCACAAGCCTCCTACTGAGCTCATTCCTCAGAAAGTGCCTTCATGACTACAGTACAAAATGTACCTACATTTGCAGTTGTGCTATGCACAGAATTTAGTTACATATAATTGAGTCTCTCTTAAGGTTTTTTGTTCCTGTTTGATTCTGTAAGGTATTTCCATAGGACACAAACTGCCTTTTTCTTTCCATCTCCTCCTACTGTCTTCACTCTCCAGCAACAAATATGGAATTGTGCCTGTGGAACCCAGGTGTTTCTCTCATTCCTTTTCATCTTGGTGGTGGGGCCTGGCCTTTCGAATGTTTCTTCTTTCTGAGTGACAGTACTGAATGTAATATTCAGTATTTTCCTCAATGCATTTGAGTGAGTTGTGCTGAACAGAATGTAAGCTGTACAGGTCTGGCTCCTGTTCATATTCTGAAAGATCTGCTGATGTCTCTGGAGCTCTGTCCTGTGCTTTGGGGCTCAATCCATACAACAATGATGAATGCCCAAGGTGCGGACATTAAGTAATTGCCTTCTGCTACAAGGAAACCCCAGAGCAAGGCACAGCAACAGTGCACCTGATACTTTCTACCTGAAATCATCTAAGTGAAGAGTCTCACAGGCATTCAGGAGTCAAGGTTGCCGTTTCTTTGTCTACATCATCTATGGCAATGTGGAAGTGAGAGATGCGGATTTCCCACCCTGAACTGATATAGTTTAGTTAGGATCCTAGTTGCTTTCAGATTTCTCTGAGGTCAGTAGATCCAAGGTGATGTAGGTGATGTGAACGAGCCCCTAGCCATGTTTCTCTCTTTCCACTTACCACTACGGTAACTACACTCCTAATACCAGTCTCATTGGTTGCCCAATTCCATGCATAGTTTGGTATGCTGAGGGAGGTCTACAGCTTGTATCCAGCACATTTTAAAAGCACACAAATTATTTTTAGACAAAGAATCTAAGACTGATTGAACAAACAAGACTAAAACAAAGACAACCTTTCCCTGAGGGGAGCAAAGGGAGAGGGAGGTGCTGATGTCTTCTCCCTGCTATCCAGTGATAGGACACATGGGAATCGTTCAAAGCTGCAAAAGGGGAGGTTTAGACTGGACATTAGGAAGCATTTCTTTACCAAGAGTGTGGTCAAACACTGGAGCAAGCTTCCTAGAGATGTGGTCGATGCCCCAAGCCTGTCAGTATTTAAGAGGCATTGGGACAACGGCCTTAGTAACATGCTTTAACTTTTGGTCAGCCCTGAACTGGTCAGGCAGTTGGACTAGATGTTCATTGTAGGTCCTTTCCAACTGAAATATTCTATTCTATTCTATTCTATTCTATTCTATTCTATTCTATTCTATTCTATTCTATTCTATTCTATTCTATTCTATTCTATTCATGTAAGTAGAAAACCAGCTCTCAGCAGTGAGGAAACAGAGCAGCCCAGTATAAGCATAACACCCTAAGTATACCATGCAGATTCTTAGTTTTTTTACCTCCATTTGTTTCTATGAAGACATTGAATAAAATCCAGAGCTTTGGACTCCTGCACTGTGATGGTATTATGATTCACTCCACTGCATAAATTTGCACAATGAAGCCCTCAGGGGTTACATATGGAAGGAGGGGTTTTTAAATGGTTTAAAAATACTCTTCAGACCTTTAAGCGAATAGGCAGATACGTATTGAAAAAGATTTTAAAAGTGAAGATCTGAAATAATTATCCCTCGGAATCTTGGCACCAGAACTCTGTTCATTGCTAATATTCTGCTCGCTGTTTCTCTAATAAGTCCTTCCATAACTTTCTAAAAGGACCATGCTAAGCTGAGATAGTTGGTACCTCTCCTCTTCTTTTTACCATCCTTTTTATTTCTGTAGTACTTGTTGATGGAAACACTTAACGTGCAGACACTTGTTATGAATTACTATAGGGACGTTAGTGGGGCACATTGTCCTTCAAAACTCTTTTTCTTCAAAGACACACAGCACTGAAACATTTTCTCTCTTTTTTTTTTTGTTCCCACAGAAAGAAATACAAATTTTACGTATTGCAGAAATGTAAGTTTAAGGGGAAAAAAAGGACACCTATTAATCTGAATAAAGTCTGAAATCCCATTCTTGGTAACAAAATCAATTTGTAAAGTGATATTAATATATCTAGTACTTACCAAAATAAGTCCCGAGATTAACGAGGAAGTGCCTGTCAGGGCAACATAGAACTTGGGGGTTAATGTGTTCAAAAACATACTCACTGAAAAAGAAAAGAGAGGAAACTGTGAGTACAAGAGCAGAACATGTTCTCCACATGTGTCCCCTCCTCCTCCCAACTGCTTTCCATCTTCAGATAAGTTACTACCTTAATTCTGATAAAAAAGACAGTTTAAAGAACATCCTGTTCCGTCTGCCTAACATGTGATAAAGCAGAGCATTACACTGCCACATGCAGAATTTTGTTTTCACAACAGTCAATCACAAGGCACTGGGAAACAGTTGCACACATGTTTGGGTCTTTCCTATTCCAGTCAGTGCTCCACTGATGTGGAATTCAGGATTCCCCATGACAGACATTTTATTATCTGCCTTTGCTACTCTGTTGCAGTTAGAAATCTTAGAGGTCCATCTCAGTGTCCTGCATTCAACATTGTCTCAATATCCTGTACGATCTTGGTGAAACTATCTGGACAAATTTTTACAAGCCTTTTACTTCTCATTACCTTGGTTCTCACTTACAAAGTAGGAGATAATAGCATTTCCTTAACTCATTCCACTGCATTAAAGTTGGTGAACCACTCAGTATGACAACAGTGAATAAAAGCATAAAACAGAATAAGAAAAGACCTAACGGGCTTTCTGATAATTAGGGGTGAAAACCATGGTAGCTATCCAGATTATCTGAAATCTAGGGCAGAAGCAAAGCTGGACAAGCTGCAAGGAACGGCAATTCCATCTGTATGAGCTTCTGGAAATTCAAAGGGCTTTTCTAGTCATATCATATTTTGGAAGCTGCTGAGAGAATCAACAGGTAGTTGTGCTCAGCCCCCCCTCTCCCCCCCCCCCCGAAAATCCCTATGGCTTTAAGAGAATAAAGTAATCTTTTTGTAGGTTTTGGATCACTCTGCAGGAGCTACTAGAGAGAACTGGAGCTCTTCCACTAAATTACAGATGTTTAAAGAAAACTCTCAACTTCCCATCACCTCCATCTTCCACAAATGAAAACATCCTCTATTAAACTACAGGGAGGTTTAGAACACCTTCTGTAAAAGAACCCTATTGGTCTCATCCTTAACCACTGCCAAAGTATTTTTCATACATATATACATATATGTCTATACACACAGATATATTTGTATATACACATGCATCCATCACTGAGGAGGGAACTGACAATAGTTAGTGGGTAAATTTAAAAGGCTTGTAGGAGACTACCAAATAGTCATTAAAAAACACTGATAAAAGACCTGGATATGTAGGTGGGAGGCCCTCAGTTCATTCTGTTCCCTTTAGAAATGACACTTACTGAAATCAAACAATATGGAACCAAAAAATGAAGAGAAGACAACAACAGCAGGATACAAACCATCAAACATATGACTAATTTTCCATGACCAGTAAACCAGAAAATTGTATTCCAGAAATGCATCACTAAAAGAGATTGACACTCTGCAATTCAACTGCTTTGTTTGGGTTTTGGCTTCATATTTTCTATATTTTTTTCTTGAAAAAGCCATATACTGTGAAAATGGAAGTGTCATTTTCTGCTCCATTCGAATGGCATTGAGAACCAAGCTGATATAGTAATAAAATAATTTGGTGGGTTTTAATTCCATCATACATTTTCTTTCACAAATGAGTTGGATGCCAGATTCTCAGCTAGAGTAAATCAGCATAACATCCCCAGTTTTAGTGTGTGCAACACAGCTACAATGATTTATGCCGGCTCAGGCTCAATAGTTGGGATTTTGCCACATCTTATTTCTTTTTTTTTTCTATTCCCTTTCTCTCTTTCTTTTCTTTTCTTTCTTCCTTTCTCTTTCTTTCTTTCTCTTCTTTCTTTTTTTCTTTTTTCTCTCTCTTTTTTTCTTTCTTTCTTTTTTCTCTTTCTTTCTTTCTTTCTTTTTTCTCTTTCTTTCTTTCTTTCTTTCTTTCTTTCTTTCTTTCTTTCTTTCTTTCTTTCTTTCTTTCTTTCTTTCTTTCTTTCTTTCTTTCTTTCTTTTTGTTTTTAATGTCTAATACAAGCTGACTTCAAAATAGTAGACCCTGCTTTCTCCAGCCCCAATACCTGTTAAGATGGAAGAGAAATGGGGAGACAGAAATAGCTTTGGCTTCTACCAACCACCGTAAGTCCTTTAGAAGAAACATTCCTCATTCTGGAATGCAAACATAAGCCAGAGACATAATCAAACTGTGTCACTGGGGAAATTTCAGACTGCCAGTGAAATTACTTCCTCTGCTTAGGTCAGGATATTCCTGAGAGAGAATACGCTATGATGGGATATAGATGTCCATGTCCCCCATGTAGCACAGTGCTGCTGCAGTGCCAACAATAACATGAAAAGCCAGGCAGCAGGAGACTTTACAGAAGTGCTTTCTCTTCCATTCCTCCACCATAGCTTCACAGCTTATGGAAAGCTGGAATTTTTGCTATTAAACTGTAAAATTTTTCCCATTACCCTAGAGGAAATTTGATTTCCAAAGTTGTGAAGTCACCTAACCCTCCAATGTTTTAGAAAATTCCACATGAGGATATCCATTAAACAAGGATATGGCCTCTTTGCTTTAAATTCTTATTGCCCGTTTCACTAAGAAATGCTGCAAAGAGAACCAAGTTTCTCTTTGGTGAGTGATGAGATACTCACTTATCATTACTGACTGCCATCAATAAAATTCACTTTGGGAAATGCAAGCCCATTTGGAAGAGCCCTCTCAACAAATTAGCTCCACGAGCTCTTGAATGGAGTAGAATGAATGAGGCTCTTAAGAAATCCTGTTAACTTTTCTCTGTCACTGCTCTTTTACACGCAATGTATACTGATTTATAGACAAACCCTCAGATCTGAATGGAGATAGGATTTTATTTATCTGTCATGTGCACCAGTGTTACTGCTTTCTTCTTTGCTGGCATGTATACTGGCGCTTTTTTATGCTCTTTAGCATAGGCTGCTACAATTCTTCACTTTTACAGCTTAGTCATGGGAACTGGCAAGGTGAAGAGGTACGATGCTGGATGCTTTTAGATTGTGTGGGCCAGACTCCCAGGTAACTGGAATACCTCAGTTGATTTGCTACAGTTGCACGCAACTACCAGAGCTGCTTATCTGGACTGTATCTCCCTAATCCTTTTGCCATTTTTCTTTCCACTCATTAAATGTAAGAATCTCCTATCAACTTCTGCCAATTATTAACTACCCTCCTAGTCTCTTTGTCTCCATAAATATTAACAAAAGCAAACATTTTGTAATAAGAAACATCTCCAAAACAGTAAAACTAAGCATCAGAGGGTATGTGGTCAGACTATTTTTATTCTGAAGGCAATGAGAATTCAGTCATTGTTTCAGTGGACGCTACATCAAGGCCTAGTTCTCATAATATTAACTCCCGAAGTCAAAATCAACCCACTTTTGGGTTATCTGATATATATGATAATCCAAAGGGGAGCATTTCTTTACAGTCAGCATTCTGACTCTGGAGAAATCACTATCATATCCAATGTCTCCATCCTGTAGTGGACTCAGGTTTCCTTCAGTGTGTTGCAGGAAACTAGAGCCATTAGATAATGCTAAATGTCCATCTGCCTAAATTTGGATAGTAGTATTTTTCTTCTCTGTTTCCATTTGATGAAGTAGCAGGATTAATGAGAAGAGAGAAGATTTCTGAGAAATGAGAGTTGAAGATACCAGCAGAAGATGACTGAAGAATAAAGAAGCCGAGTAGAATCACCAGTGAAAGGTGGTACTGTATGTCCTTTATTCTGAATTCATATCATGCCAGTGTATGCCTAATTATTTCTGTCCACAAAGGGAAGATGGTGCAGTTATTCAGCTTGGAGCATCATCTCTTGTCTGTAACTTGGTAGAACTTAAAAAGGGCAACAAATGAGTATCTCGAGAAAGAAACTTGCCTGATGTTCCTGCAGTGCCAGCTCATTTGAAATTACTGTCAAATTCCAATTATATCCACAGCCATTTGGCGATGAATGATTTATTTTAGGTGTGTTAGTAGAAATGATGGAATACAGTACAGCCTGTTGAGGTTTTTTAAAGAAAACCAGCATGACCTATAAAAGCTGTCTAAACAAGCCAAGCATGTCTTCTTATGAGAGGCTCCTGGCCTTACAAATACCCGCTCCCCTCCTTCTTCCTTTCTCTTTATTGCTTTCATTTTAATCATGCTTGAGTCATCCAGAATAAGGCACTATTTACATTTCCAAAGGTGCCTAAGTTGCATTGGCAAATCATTCCATCCTATTGTATAATACCAAGGGAAGGACTGTTATTTCACTGTTAACTGTGCATGCTCACAGAGAAGAATTTACATCCTATTCAATTCGTGGCAGACAAGCTAAAAAGTACACAAGTCTTATCTCATATTCCCCGTTGAGGCTAATCAAAAGAGGTGATTGAAACGTTCTTGAAAGCTGATGCCATTTCATTCCTGTTATATATGTTATTTGTTGCCAATACTCGGATTCATTCTGAACACGGGAATAAACAACAGAGGAAAATCCAGATATTTTTCAAGGAACAAAATCCTCAGTTCATGTAAAATGTATCACCCAAGGTGATAAAACACTATCTTGCTTTACAAATACTGTAGTTAAATTGCTCAAAGTATCATCCTGCTGCTGTATCAGTTAATTACATTAGAAGTTCATTAGGGGAGGGAGCATTGCAAACTACCTACTATTCCCACATGTGGATCTACAAAAATGATAGCCCCGCTACCTCCTTCTGAATGTGAGGCTAAGTAGCTTGCACAGTAAGGTGCAAATAAAAATCCATTAGCAATGTTACATAAATCATATACACAAACAGATCAAGCAAAGACAGGACTGCATCATTTATGGCACTTCTAAGAGAAAAAACAATTCCCCAAACAGAATGCTATCTTAAAATACAAGTAAAATTAAATACATATCAATAACTCAGTATAAATAAAAAGATGCATTGCAGACCTAGAATTAATGATCAAACACAAACAATCCAAATATATTGAAATACACATGAAGGCACAGCTCTTTTAGTGGCAGTATCTCTGCGGTCCTAAGTGAGACAAGGTTTCCGGGTACAGTAGTAACTTTTATAAGAATGAAACATAGAAAAGCTTACAGTCACAGAGCCCTTCCACTGCATTACTGGTCCTTACGTTATCATGGCTAAAATATCTGTGACCCTAAGAAATTTCAATGCACTTTCTGTCATAATATTTGCTTGGTGTGCAGACCAATGCAAATTCCTGTAACGCCCGTGCCAAGAACCCAAATCCTTTAGACAGGCGACAAGCTAAGAAACCTATCACTGAAGACCTTTGACACAGCCATTCAGCTTCTTTTCACTGCAGCCATCCATTGAAGCTGGTGTTCAAACACGGTACAGAGGATGGGGCAGTGATTGGTTTATTTCACAGGGGCCTCAGCATGGATTAATGCAGCCCCTGATTCAAACTTGTTGCAGCAGTGAAGAACCACCTAAGTGTCAGCAAAGAGGGCGAAATAAAGTTCAATAATCTTCTTTTAATAAATGTGTAACATTCCACTCTGAGTACGAATCACTGCATACACTTGACTTTAATTGAACTATTTATACGTAACCTTTTTGAACCCTTGGCCCATCCCTCATAAGAATGTTAACAATACAATTTTGGGAAAACATGCTAGGGTCAGGCTGAATTATGCGTTATGTACCATAATGACTTCCAGCTCAATATAAATACAAACCCCACCAGATTTAGGTAAAATGTAAAGGGTATTGTCTCAGAAAAAAATATAATTCACCAGGATTTTCCCTGGGAAACTACCAAGATTTTTTTTAACTCCTTCAGACTTGGAGAAACTACCAAAGCAGAAGTAAGCATTCAAAAGATTAAGAACGCTGCAGAGCGAGTTTTATTTTTACTTGTTGCAAATGCTACGCAACTTCCTCCTATAAGGCCTTTTTGTAGATCTGTTTTCAAAACTTGAAACAAATTGTCACTCAGAAACAAACACGTGGCCATTCCAGGCAGTAGCAGCCGGTTTCTCTGTGCTGTGCTCAAGGAAATCCAGATGCCCACTCACTTTGTTCAACTGCCTACTCTTGTCCTGAAGGCATGAGGCTGAATGAGAGTCGCACTCTGATGTCTGGAGCCTAAGCTAATGGCCAGCGAAGTCGCCTGCTGCTCTCAGCGAATGCTGGATCAGAGCCCAGGTGAGAGAAAAAGGTGATGTGCCAAAAGCTACCTACTACTGCAGAGAAATAATGAACTCAGATTAACTACACACACTTGTGCATAATCAAAGTTCTGCCCTTCTAGATAGTTCTAATTAGTGACATAAAACTTTCTGGACTGAAGACCACCACACTCTCTCTTCCGTGTTTCCATATTTTAAATGTAGGTTTTCCCTTTCAACAGAATACCTTTACCACAATAAAAGGGGAGACTGAGTAGCGATGGATTATTCTGGAGAGAAGTTGGGTATCATGGGAGAGGCTTTTTGCCACAAAGCACAGCCCAAAGAGAAAAAGGAGCAGAAGGCAATAATACAGTACCAGTTCCAGGTCAAAAACATTCAAGTTCATTTACTTATAACTGAAAAATAAAGAATTTAGAAGGTTGCAGATTACAGCAATAACATTCTCTCCACTTTGTGACCCAGTGGCCCACTGAACAAATTATATCCAGCACAGAAGGCCTAAACAAATGATAGCAAATTCAGTCCATCTTTTCCCAAACAACCCCGCCTGAGGATTGCTAACAAATCAATTCAATAATCCTCCTCAACATTTTAACGCACCGAGTATCTGAAAACCAAAGTGATACAACGATTAGTGCTGGCCTGCTTTTCAACACCAAGTCTGTATTCATGCTATAAGCTCCAAAAGTTATCGTATCGGTCAAAATTCTGGCTCAGTCCTAGCAGAAATTAGTCTGTGCTGGTTCTGGAGCTTTTGGGACTTACATGAATATACTATGTCCTTCAGAGTGCATTAACCATTCAGCCTGTTAGACACCAAGATTGCTCATCCCCACAGAGAATAATATACAGGGAAACATAACTGATAACAACACAAGAGCTATCACAGAACTGAGGGCAGAAGGACATACAGATGAATCAAGGAAACGAGATCTGGAAGACAAAAACCTACTTAGACACTGTGACTCGGGAAAGGGAAAAGAAAAGAAGACCAGATTAGAGATGGACAAGTATAATACAGAGGTGAGTTAAAAGAAAATTAAAAAAGGGAATGGCAATAAAAATTAACATGTGTAGAAAGAAGAAGATAGAGACAAAACCAGCAAAAGCAAAAAAGACATACAAGAAATGACACATGGAACATGAATGTAAATAAAGGTTATTTTTACTTTAGCAAAAGATGGTTTACGATTCAGAAGTATCTTTTCACTGGGAGAAATGAGACTGCCAACACTAACAGCTTTGGTCATTTAGGAAGAGATACTGTCAACAAGTTATTTCTTGGTATCAAATACACCCCAAAGCCTTGTCTCACAAACTAAGGCACTTAACACAAGATGCTACTAAAGATTCCCATTCCCAAATATGTTTTCCCAGAATGTCCTGCTGAGCTCAGCTGCTACACTTTCCCCCAGGAACAGACAGGCTGGACATATGAGCGCAGGATGCGCTATACCCACCCCAAGAAAAACATTCTCTCTTCTGAATTTAAATGTTAAAACCAACTTAGGACAGCTAGACTCAAGAACAGTATTTTGCTATTCCATTTGTCTGAGATCATGAACTCCCTACCTTGTGGATTTGGGGAGAATAAAAGTACGGAGAAAAAAAGATCAATTTTGCCCCAAGAAAGCAACTATTATAATGCAAATTTGCTGCCATACAGTTGTCACTGCCAAGGGACAGGGACATTTCCTCTTGCTTTCACAATGCAGTGGTGACATGAGTTAATTACACAGCTCCTCTTAATTGCAGAGCATGCTGCATGAACACCAAAATTTGCTAATGTATTGGCAGGAAAAAAGCCATTAAAAAAAAAAAACAAAACAAAACCAAAACCAACACCTCCCCCCAAAAAAAACCCACAGCATTTCCATTTAAAGACAAAGAAAATGAGGCCATTTCCTAGGGCTTTACAGGCCATAGCTGTCAGGGATGGAACTACTATGCATTTCTTTATGACCATCACAGTGTCCTAATGCTAAAAGCAGACTCCTGGTATTAATAATGTACAAGTGGAAGGGAGGAACTGGGCCAAGTAAGAATGAGGCACGAAGGATGAGCAATGACGTATTGAGTAGAGATATTAATATCTGGATTTTTAGAAATGGGGATGTGTAAAATTGGGTTGTTGCTTGGTTCTTAGTCAAATTCTCTTGCCACACTTTCAACCTCAATTCTAAAAGCAGGTTGCTTGCAAATTGATTTGAAACGCTGTCATAATACACATCTCCCCTGCAGATTTTAAAGTTTCAAGAAACATATGAGTCCTTGTCTTAATTTTTACTTCAGTGTTGCACTGCATGAGGAAGCGCACTCTCAGATTTGTGATGGGGGATTTCCTTCGCTGTGCAACAAGGTGTCTTTGTAGGCAGAACCAGTCCAGCTATTGGAGAAGTTCATAGTTAGCTTGTGGTTTCCTTTTCTAATCACACACATATCAGCATGTGTGTGTACCAGCAATTTCCCCAACACAAAAGCAGGGGGAATCCTCATGTGATGCTACAGTCAAATGAGGATGCATTCCCTGATGGTGTCTCATGTGACTGCAGAGTATTGCCGTGTATAGATATCTTGTACCTTCTTTTAGACACACACTTGTAAGAGAAAACAGGAGTACACCGAGCTCTTCAAAGTACAGCTGTTGCACAGTTTATCAAGTAGATGATTTTAAGACTTCTAAGTCTTCAATTTAAGGCACACAGCAATTGGGCTCTCCTGAAAATCAATAGTAATGTATTTCATTGCAAAAATGTACCTAAGCGCTGCAACAAAATGACCTTATTTTCCACTCTGCACCCCAAAGTGTTCAAGCAAATCCATATTTTAAAATTATTCTTAACATCAATAATCATTCATGTAACTGAACTGATACAGCTTTATCCAGTTTGGGCAGGTGCTGGTTGTGAAGTCAAACCTACCTGTTACCTTAACTGTTGCTTATTCCAAGGCATTACACAGATTTATGTGGTTTAGCCTTTCAAAGCTGTATTAAAACAAAAGCCATTTACTAAACCTCATTATCTGGAGTCATTTAAGACAATTAATGGCTCTCGTTCCAAGTGCCAGATCAGCACCGTTCTCTCAATGCAACAGGGTAAATTTTGCCCTCTTCTTTCATGCAACACTCAGGGAGGTAACAGCTCCATTAAATCTTTCTGATTTTGGTTCATTAGCTGTCTAAAGAATACCCTAAACTAAAAGTTTGCCACAGTGATTAATTCCAGTGCCACAGATAACAAAGGCTAATCCACTCTAGAGAGACGAATCATGCAAAGAGTTTTCACCAACTACCGGCATTCCACAAAAGAGAAAATATCCCATGGGTTCCCATTATCCGGGAACCTCTCTGGGAGGAGCTATTCCCATGCTAAAACAAAAAGAAGCCCATGAAGAAAGCCCCCTCAGCTGCCCTGTAGCCTCCTTTTGTGCCTCCTTTTGTTCCAGGCAGGATTTGATATAAGCACCAACCCTACAGACGGGAGCAGTGCTGCATCTTCCATCCTTGCTTGTGTGTTGCATTCATAGACATACAAAGATGAGGATCAATATATTTTGTGCATCAAAAAAATCATCTCAGCAATGAAAAAAATCAGAAAATATGGCTGAAATTTGCATCTTGACTAAAATTTTTACTATTTTTCATATACTTTTTTTTTTTAAATACTGGAGAAATATTCTATTTCAGACATTTTTCTTCTAACCTTGATAGCTTCGCTCTATATAGCACGTCTATTTTGAGAGTCTCTAAGATGCTGATCTCTTCGCATACAAGAAATTGCAAGGTGCTTCTTGGAATAGAGGTGACTGGGAAACATTTTCATAATTAGAGCCGGCAACCTCATGAAAACTCCCTGGAGATCTACAATAGCTAATATCATTATCCTGTCATTGAAAACTCATCTGTGCTTCCTACTTAGAAAATCAATAGGGTGGTCATTCCATTTTTCTCCTATGAGAAATTTCTACCTATGATATATTTCTATATGCAGCAGGGATTTTTTTCCAGTAATTGATGGTCTGGGTAATGTGGCACAAAAAAGAAGGGAAAAATGAATTTTCCATTGAGTGTGATTCATTATTCTTATGTATCTAATAATCAACTTTCCCCTCCAAAGCATTTTTAAGCCTGAGTGACTCACACAATAATTGTACCAAATGGAAAAGAAGACAAATTAAGTAGAAAACTTCTACCTCTTTGCCTCCATTTTGAGGTATTTCAAAGAAAGCGCAGCAGCAGGTTTGACATGCGCCGTATAATTTCCATTGTCTACCAGTCTCTCGGGACACCCAAAACTTATTAAAATGGAAAAGGCTCTGCAGTAACTCCGTAGACAGAACTTCAATCTGCATTCAGGACCTGACTGATGAGGAGACAAACTTTGGGGGAGAATTTTGCATAATAAAGATTTTCAATAGAGTGAGCTCCAGAAAAAGAATCTCAAACCAAATGCATGGCAAACGGCACAGTGGAGGCTGAGGGAGCACCCCTCTCACACGGCCTTATGGACATATAGCATGAAGTTAGACTTTTAAAACACGATCATCTTGTGGCCAGGGTGGTCCTTCTGTCCCTGCAGGCAGGGAGTCCCTCTCCACTGCGATTTCCTCCAAAAGCCTCATGCGTCTGCTAGACAAAACTGGACTGTGCGTGGTTTTAAATCTTGTTTCGTTTCATGAAAAGACAAATAAAATGCCGCTTAGATTACCTCATTAACATCAACAATAATGATGCTATTTGATTTAGCCTTTGATGAAATCCCAGGAGAAAAGGCAGTGCAAGACACCCACTATTTTTCTTACTGAATATTTAATTCCAAACACGAGCCATGGCTGACCTGGCCGAAATCAACTGTGAAATAACATTCTGTCCAACAGTGTCCTCCTTAATTTTCCTTTCTTCTGTTTAAAATGACTGCTCAGAAACCCCACACAAATACACTACCCCCAGCACTCTGTGTTACCCACCAGCTACTTGCAGATCTCTTTTCCTCCAAAGCCAAAGAAAGAGGAGATAGAAGTGAAAAATTCAAGGCTAAATTAGCCAAACAAGGCATGCCTGACAAACGAGAAGCTTGCATGAGAAATAACACCAGCACCGGACTTACTATAACCTGTCTTCCCAACCTTGCTGTTGACCTAGTCAGACACTGTATTTGCTCTAACTTGAAAATTCAAAGTCTAGGTAAAACATTTAGCTGTGTTGGGAAACCCCACATTTAGGTCCAGCCTGGAACCTGTGAAAGTAAATACCCATTTGCCTGTCTGAATTCTCCAGGTGGACATCAAACAGCTGAAGAGTGCACCCCCACATTTCAGTAAATAACTCTAGGGAAATCTCCTGCATGTCACGCCACATCAAACTATAGCTGGATTACAGATACCACAGTGCAGAGAGCAGCTTAAAAATATTTTTTTTTAAAAAAAGTATTTCTCTTTGTGATTAGCAGCCTATGCCTTGTTATTTGCACTGGGTTTTGCACAATGCCCTGTGAGAAAGATGCTGAGCTAAAAGGAGGGCATGTCAGAAGCACGTCCAGTCAGCAACGCTGCCCTTCCCTTCCACTGCATCACGCACGTCGGGGTCTTGACATATAGGCAGGTAATGGCTGAAGATCCTCTTTGCAAGTTCCCCCCCTTGACTCGGACTTGAGGTATGGGAACTCTGAGTTCCTCAAAAACCAGGCCAAGATTGCTCAAATTGAATGTCTGCAATTAGAAATTGGTTTTGAAAGTTTGGTCAGGCAGGGAGTGTGTCACCGAGGTGAGACAAGCCTCATGAGCTCAGCTTTCCGCTCTCCAAGGGTTGGTAAGACCTGAGCACTGAGCAAACCCGGTGACCGTTGACTGTACTCATTTCCAAACATGACTGAACGGTACTTCACCACTGCACCCGGTGACCAGAAAAGACCGCGCTACAAAAACAGCCCCTCAAAATGCTGTGGTTTTCTTGCATCTGCTTGTTCCTCTTCTGTTCTCGTTAGTATTTCTAGGACTAGTAACCGTGGCTATGTTAATCCTCAAATACTGGTGCTTAATTATGATACTGCATTGGGATTTTTTCTGCTGTCCTTGAAGTTGACCTACTCAGATTGCCCTGGAAAAATTGTCTTTGAAGCTAACACTTGCCATGTTTTCTCTTAATGCAGTAGCAAAAGTTTCTGGAATTTTTTCGGGGAGGGGAATGCCAGCAAAAAGATTCAACAACCAGGGGACCTCACATCCTCCCCCAGGTTTCCCTACACGTGTGGTTAGGAACTAGCTTCCCGTCTGGCCCTTGAGGAAGAGCAATAGGAAAGTGATCTCTGAGCGTGCAGCACGTGGAGCCAATTCCCCTCTGAACACACGCATCTGAATAAGCAACTGCTTCAGCAGAAAAATCCAGAAGAAAACTTTGAGAATGGCAAAATACCAAAATCAATACAGCCATAGATTCAAAGCGCGCTCTGGTACAGAAAGCTCACAGAGGGCAAGCAAAATTATTGTGGGAGACTACTCAACTTAATGCTTTTCAAAATGCCACTTGGCTCAGAAACAGAGAGATTCAGAACCTGCTAAGTGTGTTTAAGTGCTTGGAATTGTGGCATTTAAATGACCAACAAACCCCTTAATGCTCATTATTCAAAGCACGAAATACCACTGAGAGAAGGGCAGCTGACTTTCTGGCTAGCAGTGCCCATTAGAGAGATGCACTTAGGGATATATAATACCCGAGCAACACAGAATTTGCAATAAAGTTTGGCTTCTGCTCCCAGCTTCATGGCTGGCTTGCCTGCGAGTCTTTCACTGCAGTGTTTCGGGGCTTGGTTCCCTGCCTGTGCTTTGGGAAGAGACCGAAGTAACATTCTGCGCGCAGAAGCAGCGGAGGTCTTTGCACTCACTTACAGCCACCCTGTCGGTTTCTTCACTTACACGTAGCACCTTCCTAAGACACCGGCAAAGTGAATTGTGCTGGCCTTCTCCGAGGGCTGTTTCTGCTACTATCGTCCTCCCAACCAAAAAAGCATTACAGAAAACAGCGGATTATATTCAAAGAAAGGTATTTCATTTAGGGCTTTCTAGCAGACCTGATCTCGGTCCAGCCTGTCCCAGGACAGCACAGTACTGAGCTATGGTACTCCATGACGCAGACTTGCCTGCTCATATTATGTAAAGGGGTTGGAAAGTGAAAGAATGGGTATGTAAAGGTGATTAGGACAAAAAACTAACACAGAGTCGCAGCTTTAAAAACTCCCTAGAGCAGAAAAAGGGAAGGCTACGTACAACCTACTGTGTTGGGTTTGGGTCTCTCTGTGTTTGGCTACCATCTCCCTATTTTTTTTGTTACTTTTTAAAAAGAAAAATAGCTCCCCAAAGGAAGTTTCTCTGAGCTCCAGCAAGATTAGCACTATTAAGGAATGGGTCCCTTGATGAGCTCTTTTTCATATTATGCAATTAATATTTCACATGGTGAAGAGCTGCCACTGAGCAGAAAGATCCCAAACTTTGAAAATAGGAAACATCATCAATTAGGGGGATTAGGGAAAACCATCTGGGCTTGTTAAGGCATCACTGCCTGAAGGAAACGGCTCGATGCGGGAATGCGTGCTGCAGCTCGCAGCAAAGCCCAGCCCAGAGTTGATACTGGCAGCAGAAGCCAAAGGCAGGAGATGCCAAGAGGTCTGTGAGCTTGAAATGGTATCAAGAGATGTTACCATTTTGTAGTCGTATTAAAAAATGTATTTGGCTGACATGCAGCAGGGCAAGATTTGTTTATTTCTGCATGAATGCATCAGTAAAGAAATATTGCATTAACCCCTTCCCAAAAGCATTCACAATTTTCTCAGTGAAGCGTAACACCAAAAAAAAAAAAAATTAACTGTTTTTCAAAACATAGAATTTTTTTTCTCATTAACAAGTCCTTTGCCCTGAAGACATTTAATTTTTAGATTAAATAAATAAATAAATCCAGTCATCCTTTACCTGGAGCTATGAACATGACTTTGTGGGAAAAATGCACCTCTTGAATTGGAAGTGTTATAATAGGTTTTTAGACTTCTCTGAAGTGGTGGTTTCCTTTTGCTGAGGAGTCAGACTCCTGAGGAAACGACTCCAGGTTCGTTGCTCATGAAGTACACTTGTAATTTGGATAATTAAGTAAATGCCACAGAGTCATTATCTTTTCCCTAAAGCTGTTTTTTTTTTTTCTGTAGGAGTTTTCCCAAGTTAATTTAATATTGTCAGTTTTCCCAAGTTAATTTAATACTGCCAAATAGGTAAATCCTTCAGAGATTAGTTAGTCTCAAACCAGAGCTAGAAATCCACGAGGCAGGCGACTTGTAGTGGGTTTTGCTGTGATTTTAAGTATGTTGCTCTTCCTGGTTTTCAAAAACAAGGCAACATTTTTAATCCTATGCTTGATTGCTCCTATGAGGCAAAGCAAAAAAGGAAGGCAAGAGGACATTGTTTAGAAAAACAAAGCTCTCTTTGCCCCATCTGCCAGTCCCACTGCTGTCAATGCTGCGAGAAAATGCCAACCGCATCGACGTATGTCAAGAGAACTGAAATACCACAAAACGCTGCAGACATTTTTTCGCATACTGAAGTTTGGGGAAATGCAAGCGAATACTACAGAGGCAGCACCGCTAGATGAGCATCACTGAGGCAAAATTACAAGTAAACACGTAGCACAGAAATTCAAATGAATAATTAAAGCACGCCCTTCTGAGTTCCAGTACGCTGCCTGGGTGTTTGAAAACAAGCCCCTGAGGAGTGGTTAAGGAGAGGCCTCTTCACTGAAGTGGCCCAGGATGTTCTCAGGGGCTGGAGAACCTCCCCGGCATGCAGAGCCAAGCTTGCCTTCGGCTGGGCTGCAAAGGGGAAACAGAATTTTTATCCTGCAGTTTCACACTTATTTCATACGGAACCAAGCAATTTCTGCCAAATCCTGACCGATAAGATCGAATAAGCAGAAAAAAGAAAGCAAAATCAAGAAACAGAGTGAAACAAGCCTGGGATTCTTTGTTGACAGTCACTAACCGTACCATTTTCTTTCTGTGTAGAGCACTGTTTCTTTCTCTGGCTTGCTCTGAGCAGACAGAAAATTTTTCACCACGGTTATAGTTCCTTTCTTTTAAATGTTTATCACCGGGAGCACTCCACAGAGCTGACAGGGAAAGCACGGAGCTCTGCTAGCAGATGGGCTCATTAAGATTTTTCGCTCGAGGCCAGCATTAGTGGAAACCAAAGTGCTCTCCATACACCAGATTAGCTGAGGTGGTCGCATGGCTCTGAAGGACTGAATTAGTTGTGTCTCCATCTCTTTAGGGCACACCTGCAGTTTGTAAGTTCATTTCCCTATCACATCAGCTTCCAGCTCACAAGGCCATTTTTACTTTCTTTCATGCTGCAGTAGTTTTTAAAGCCTGTTCTTGCCTTCATTTCTGTGATGTGCATCCATTTGCTTGCCTCCATTGCAGCGCCTTCCTCTTTGACTTGTAAATTATTCATTTTGGCTGTCATCTGGCTCAATTTAGTTTCAATGTGCAATGTCATTTGAAAAAAGCAGAGTAGATCTATCCGCCTCTCCTCTCCTCTCCTCTCCTCTCCTCTCCTCTCCTCTCCTCTCCTCTCCTCTCCTCTCCTCTCCTCTCCTCTCCTCTCCTCTCCTCTCCTCTCCTCTCCTCTCCTCTCCTCTCCCATCTGCATGCACTGGGAATGGCCTCAGACAAAACTTCTGTTTATGTCTTTTCTGCCAGGAATAGATAACACCACCCATTTCTGGAGAGTTCAGCAGAAGTTGCCACTTTTTCTTATACAATCTAATCGTATGGTAAACAACCACGGGCCAAATGCATAACGAATGCTGATGGGCAAAAACTTTAGTCAAAGTCCTGACTGACACAGAACAATTTTTTTTTTTTCTCAGTAAATCATTTTGCAAAGCTTTCCCTAAAATCAGATCTCCCTGTAGTTCAGCTGAAAAGGCAGAGAAGAAATTCCAAAAAAGTGGTTGATGAACAACCAGATTTGAAGGACGAGTGGGGATGACCAGGAAAAACAGCTACTTATTTTAGCTAAATGAAGAATGAAATAGTTACTTTAACCTTGAAGTAAAATAATCCTGTTAAAGAATAGGAAATTGTGTCACTGACACAGCTTTATTACAAGAATAAAGTCCACGATAGATTTCTGTATGGCCTGGTGGGGTCTCGTGGAGAGCTGCCCATCCATGAGGATAACCTGACGTGGAGGCAGCGGCTGCCCCTTTCACTTTGGGGCAGCACTGCCTGTGTACGAGGGAGCCCCTCTTTGAGAGGGAGCCCCAAGAAGCTGAAATCAGGAATTGAAGAAGTTGCCACGGGCTATCTGCCAAGCCCAGGTGAGGGACAACGCAGGCCCTCCCCGCACGAGGTCCTTTACCGGGAGCGATGCTGCCCGGGCGGCACAGCTGGCAGGAGGAGCGGCGCAGGGGGGCCCAGCTTCGTGGCGATGGGTTACGCTGCCCTGGCCCCCAAACCCCGCTGATGCAGAAATAGGAGTTTACCTTCTGTTTACCTTCTCTTCTCTCCATAAGTTTTAAAAGGCATGTGCTTTGTTATTTATTATTATTATTTATTTATTATTTATTTGTTATTATCTCTTCCAAGATTTTCCAAGTCCTACCATCTCCATTTCCTACCCCATCCCGACAGACTCAGCTCCTCTGGTGCACTACCAGAGAATCAGAGAGCCACGGCGCTTCTTCTTCCATCAGAAAGAAGAACTAAGAAAGAGGTTAAACTCAGTTCAGCGCCAAAGGTCTCAAGGTCTAACTCCGCTGCCCTATCATACGCCGCACAGCATCTTGCCCCGGGCACGGGGCCTTCCGTGCGGGATGGGGGGTCTGCCAGGGACGGAGGTGCTCTGTGCCAGAGCTGCAGGTATTGGCATTCACCGCTCAGGGCAAACGCAGCGGTACGGTGAGAGTTCCTGTCATCAGTCACACGTGCGGCACCTTATGCAACTTCATTTCTGACTCACCATTCAAAGAGTGAAACAGTAGGATTTATTATAACCCACCTTCTCATGCCAGAAAAGAGTACCTGCTAGCATATGTATTAGAAAAAACAAAATTCACTTCTTGTATTTTTTCTTCTTCCTCCAGCTCTCTTTCCCCTTCCTCCACTTCTCGCTTCCATGTGATCCTGAGCCACAGACTCTCCAGGCAGTTTCACAACTAACCTATACTTAAGATGGACTCCAAGGAGAGGATTTCCAGCCCGGGGATTTAGCTTTCTATCTCCAATTAACGGCACCGGCAGCCCAGCAGCTAAGCCTTTGTGCGTAGCGCCAAGCATTTACCCATACTGTTATTTAAGCTGAGGGTTTTCATTAGATTTTGGTTGTTTGATTCAGCACAAGAACTGCACCAAAGCCAGTTGCTCCAGTAGCGAAATCTTCAGGACAGCTCTACACCCAGCAATACATGCAAGTCACTGACTGCAGTTGCTCAATAGTTTTTAGGCTGATGACCTTGGGCAGCATTTTCCCCCTTCTTTTTCTGAACCACAAAAAAATGGGATAATTTACTGTCTTGTTTCAAGGTAAAGGAACATTGTCAGCCTAAAATAATTTCTTAACGGGCACTTTTTTTTTCCCTCCTGGTGAACAGAAAAAGATTGTGTTGAGAACTCCTGATATTAAATGAAGAAGATAACCTATCTTACTGATGCTAAATTTTTTTTCCCAATCTGCTTGTCTGTAACCTCTTCTGGATGAATGTTTTCAGCAAGACGCTTTCTCTATTTTGGCCTTTCATACAACAATGAATGAAAAAAATCAGGAAAGCACCACCTATTGTTTACTGTGCTTGTATGCTGGTAAGAACCTACAAGTGATTGACAACACCTAACAAAAAGCTCCCTGCTTCGCTACATGTCCTGGAGCCTCATACCTGATACTACCTAAAGCCGTGTCGATTCACTTTCCTCTAAGACCAATACAGAATACGAAGCCAAAGGTGTGTGTTAAGACTGCTTCAAGCCTTCCTAGTTTCGCTGAAAAAGCCGGAATTTCCCACTTCCCC